>NW_027189447.1:115000-190098 GCF_040958095.1 Procambarus clarkii
TCCCTCTCGTGAGCCTCTGCATCCCTCTCTTGAGCCCCTGCATTACTGTCTTGAGCCTTTGCATCCCTCTCTTAAGCCTCTGCATCACTCTCTTGAGCGTCTACATCCCTCTCCTGAGCCTCTGCATAACTCTCTTGAGCATCTGCATCACTCTCTTGAGCCTCTGCATCCCTCTATTCAGCCTCTGCATCATTCTCCTAAGCATCTGCATCACTCTCCTGAGCCTCTGCATCACTCTCTTGAGCCTCTGCATCCCTCTCATAAGCCTCTGCATCACTCTCTTAAGCCTCTGCATCACTCTCTTAAGCCTCTTCATCACTCTTTTTAGCCGCTGCATCACTCTCATGATCCTCTGCATCTCTCTCTTGAGCCTCTACATCACTCTCTTGAGCCTCTACATCATTCTCTTGAGCCTCTGCATCACTCACTTGAGCCTCTCCATCACTCTCTTAAGCCTCTGCATCCCTCTCTTATTCCTCTGCATCACTCTCTTGAGCCTCTGCATCATTCTCTTGAGCCTCTGCATCCCTCTCTTAAGCCTTTATATCATTCTATTGAGCCTCTGCATCATTCTCGTGAGCCTCTGCAATACTCTCTTGAGCCTCTGCATCACTCTCTTAAGCCTCTGCATCTCTCTCTTCAGCCTCTGCATCACTCTCTTGAGCCTCTGCGTCCCTCTCTGGAGCCTCAGCATCCCTCTCTTGTGCCTCTGCAGCACTCTCTTGAGCCTCTGCATCATTCTCTTGAGCCTCAGCATCCCTCTCATAAACCTCTGCATCACTCTCGTGAGCCTCTGCATCCCTCTCTTAAGCCTCTGCATCACTAGTTTGAGCGTCTGCATCACTCTCTTGAACTCCTGCAACCTTCTCATGAGCCTTTGCATCCCTCTATTGAGCCTTTGCTTCACTCTCTTAAGCCTTTGCATTCCTCTCTTGAGCCTCTGCATCACTCTAAAGAGTCTCTGCATCCCTCTCTTGAGCCTCTGCATCCTTCTCTTGAGCCTCTGCATCCCTCTATTGAGCCTTTGCTTCACTCTCTTGAGCCTTTGCATCACTCTCTTAAGCCTCTGCATCCTTCTGTTAAGCCTCTGCATCACTCTCTTCAGCCTCTGCATCATTCTCTTGAGCGTCTGTATCTCTCTCTTGAGCCCCTGCATCCCTCTCTTGAGCCTCTACATCACTCTCTTGAGCCTCTGCATCACTTTCTTAAGCCTCTGTATCCCTCTCATGCGCCTCTGCATCCCTCACTTGAGCCTATGCATCACTCTCTTAAGCCTCTGCATCCCTCCCTTGAGCCTCTGCATCACTCTCGTAAGCCTCTGCATCACTCTCTTGAGCCTCTGCATAACTCTCTTGAGTCTCTGCGTCACTCTCTTGAGCCTCTACATCCCTCTCATAAGCCTCTGCATCACTCTCTTAAGCCTCTGCATCACTCTCTAGAGCCTCTGCATCACTCCCTTAAGCATCTGCATCACTCTCGTACCCCTCTGCATCCCTCTCGTGAGCCACAGCATCCCTCTCTTGAACTCCTGCATCCCTCTCATGAGCATCTGCATCCCTCTATTGAGCCTTTGCATCACTCTTTTAAGCCTCTGCCTCCCTCTCCTGAGCCTCTGCATCCCTCGCTTGAGCCCCTGCATCACTCTCTTGAGCCTTTGCATCCCTCTCTTGAGCCTCTGCATCCCTCTCTTAAGCCTCTGCATCACTTTCTTCAGCCTCTGCATCACTCTCTTGAGCGTCTACATCCCTCTCCTGAGCCTCTGCATCACTCCCGTAAGCCTCTGCATCACTCTCTTGAGCCTCTGCATAACTCTCTTGAGCATCTGCATCACTCTCTTGAGCCTCTGCATCCCTCTATTCAGCCTCTGCATCATTCTCCTAAGCATCTGCATCACTCTCCTGAGCCTCTGCATCACTCTCTTGAGCCTCTGCATCCCTCTCATAAGCCTCTGCATCACTCTCTTAAGCCTCTGCATCACTCTCTCAAGCCTCTTCATCACTCTTTTTAGCCGCTGCATCACTCTCATGATCCTCTGCATCTCTCTCTTGAGCCTCTACATCACTCTCTTGAGCCTATACATCATTCTCTTGAGCCTCTGCATCACTCACTTGAGCCTCTCCATCACTCTCTTAAGCCTCTGCATCCCTCTCTTATTCCTCTGCATCACTCTCTTGAGCCTCTGCATCATTCTCTTGAGCCTCTGCATCCCTCTCTTAAGCCTTTACATCATTCTATTGAGCCTCTGCATCATTCTCTTGAGCCTCTGCAATACTCTCTTGAGCCTCTGCATCACTCTCTTAAGCCTCTGCATCTCACTCTTCAGCCTCTGCATCACTCTCTTGAGCCTCTGCATCCCTCTCTGGAGCATCAGCATCCCTCTCTTGTGCCTCTGCAGCACTCTCTTGAGCCTCAGCATCCCTCTCATAAACCTCTGCATCACTCTCGTGAGCCTCTGCATCCCTCTCTTAAGCCTCTGCATCACTAGTTTGAGCGTCTGCATCACTCTCTTGAACTCCTGCATCCTTCTCATGAGCCTCTGCATCCCTCTATTGAGCCTTTGTTTCACTCTCTTAAGCCTTTGCATTCCTCTCTTGAGCCTCTGCATAACTCTAAAGAGTCTCTGCATCCCTCTCTTGAGCCTCTGCATCCTTCTCTTGAGCCCCTTCATCCCTCTCTTGAACCTTTGCATCACTCTCTTAAGCCTCTGCATCCTTCTGTTAAGCCTCTGCATCACTCTCTTCAGCCTCTGCATCATTCTCTTTAGCGTCTGTATCTCTCTCTTGAGCCCCTGCATCCCTCTCTTGAGCCTATACATCACTCTCTTGAGCCTCTGCATCACTCTCTTAAGCCTCTGCATCCCTCTCATGCGCCTCTGCATCCCTCACTTGAGCCTATGCATCACTCTCTTTAGCCTCTGCATCCCTCCCTTGAGCCTCTGCATCACTCTCGTAAGCCTCTGCATCACTCTCTTGAGCCTCTGCATAACTCTCTTGAGTCTCTGCGTCACTCACTTGAGCCTCTACATCCCTCTCATAAGCCTCTGCATCACTCTCTTAAGCCTCTGCATCACTCTCTAGAGCCTCTGCATCACTCTCTTAAGCCTCTGCATCACTCTCTTACGCCTCTGCTTCCCTCTCTTGATCCTCTGCATCACTCTCTTGAGCCTCTGCATCACTCTCTTGATCGTCTGCATCACTCTCTTGCGCCTCTGCATCACTCTCTTGAGCCTCTGCATCCCTCTCTTGAGCCTCTGCAACACTCTCTTCAGCCTCTGCATCACTCTCTTTAGCCTCTGCATCCCTCCCTTGAGCCTCTGCATCACTCTCGTAAGCCTCTGCATCACTCTCTTGAGCCTCTGCATAACTCTCTTGAGTCTCTGCGTCACTCACTTGAGCCTCTACATCCCTCTCATAAGCCTCTGCATCACTCTCTTAAGCCTCTGCATCACTCTCTAGAGCCTCTGCATCACTCTCTTAAGCCTCTGCATCACTCTCTTACGCCTCTGCTTCCCTCTCTTGATCCTCTGCATCACTCTCTTGAGCCTCTGCATCACTCTCTTGATCGTCTGCATCACTCTCCTGAGCCTCTGCATCACTCTCTTGAGCCTCTGCATCCCTCTCATAAGCCTCTGCATCACTCTCTTAAGCCTCTGCATCACTCTCTTAAGCCTCTTCATCACTCTTTTTAGCCGCTGCATCACTCTCATGATCCTCTGCATCTCTCTCTTGAGCCTCTACATCACTCTCTTGAGCCTCTACATCATTCTCTTGAGCCTCTGCATCACTCACTTGAGCCTCTCCATCACTCTCTTAAGCCTCTGCATCCCTCTCTTATTCCTCTGCATCACTCTCTTGAGCCTCTGCATCATTCTCTTGAGCCTCTGCATCCCTCTCTTAAGCCTTTATATCATTCTATTGAGCCTCTGCATCATTCTCGTGAGCCTCTGCAATACTCTCTTGAGCCTCTGCATCACTCTCTTAAGCCTCTGCATCTCTCTCTTCAGCCTCTGCATCACTCTCTTGAGCCTCTGCGTCCCTCTCTGGAGCCTCAGCATCCCTCTCTTGTGCCTCTGCAGCACTCTCTTGAGTCTCTGCATCATTCTCTTGAGCCTCAGCATCCCTCTCATAAACCTCTGCATCACTCTCGTGAGCCTCTGCATCCCTCTCTTAAGCCTCTGCATCACTAGTTTGAGCGTCTGCATCACTCTCTTGAACTCCTGCAACCTTCTCATGAGCCTTTGCATCCCTCTATTGAGCCTTTGCTTCACTCTCTTAAGCCTTTGCATTCCTCTCTTGAGCCTCTGCATCACTCTAAAGAGTCTCTGCATCCCTCTCTTGAGCCTCTGCATCCTTCTCTTGAGCCTCTGCATCCCTCTATTGAGCCTTTGCTTCACTCTCTTGAGCCTTTGCATCACTCTCTTAAGCCTCTGCATCCTTCTGTTAAGCCTCTGCATCACTCTCTTCAGCCTCTGCATCATTCTCTTGAGCGTCTGTATCTCTCTCTTGAGCCCCTGCATCCCTCTCTTGAGCCTCTACATCACTCTCTTGAGCCTCTGCATCACTTTCTTAAGCCTCTGCATCCCTCTCATGCGCCTCTGCATCCCTCACTTGAGCCTATGCATCACTCTCTTAAGCCTCTGCATTCCTCCCTTGAGCCTCTGCATCACTCTCGTAAGCCTCTGCATCACTCTCTTGAGCCTCTGCATAACTCTCTTGAGTCTCTGCGTCACTCTCTTGAGCCTCTACATCCCTCTCATAAGCCTCTGCATCACTCTCTTAAGCCTCTGCATCACTCTCTAGAGCCTCTGCATCACTCCCTTAAGCATCTGCATCACTCTCGTACGCCTCTGCATCCCTCTCGTGAGCCACAGCATCCCTCTCTTGAACTCCTGCATCCCTCTCATGAGCATCTGCATCCCTCTATTGAGCCTTTGCATCACTCTCTTAAGCCTCTGCCTCCCTCTCCTGAGCCTCTGCATCCCTCGCTTGAGCCCCTGCATCACTCTCTTGAGCCTTTGCATCCCTCTCTTGAGCCTCTGCATCCCTCTCTTAAGCCTCTGCATCACTTTCTTCAGCCTCTGCATCACTCTCTTGAGCGTCTACATCCCTCTCCTGAGCCTCTGCATCACTCCCGTAAGCCTCTGCATCACTCTCTTGAGCCTCTGCATAACTCTCTTGAGCATCTGCATCACTCTCTTGAGCCTCTGCATCCCTCTATTCAGCCTCTGCATCATTCTCCTAAGCATCTGCATCACTCTCCTGAGCCTCTGCATCACTCTCTTGAGCCTCTGCATCCCTCTCATAAGCCTCTGCATCACTCTCTTAAGCCTCTGCATCACTCTCTTAAGCCTCTTCATCACTCTTTTTAGCCGCTGCATCACTCTCATGATCCTCTGCATCTCTCTCTTGAGCCTCTACATCACTCTCTTGAGCCTATACATCATTCTCTTGAGCCTCTGCATCACTCACTTGAGCCTCTCCATCACTCTCTTAAGCCTCTGCATCCCTCTCTTATTCCTCTGCATCACTCTCTTGAGCCTCTGCATCATTCTCTTGAGCCTCTGCATCCCTCTCTTAAGCCTTTACATCATTCTATTGAGCCTCTGCATCATTCTCTTGAGCCTCTGCAATACTCTCTTGAGCCTCTGCATCACTCTCTTAAGCCTCTGCATCTCTCTCTTCAGCCTCTGCATCACTCTCTTGAGCCTCTGCATCCCTCTCTGGAGCATCAGCATCCCTCTCTTGTGCCTCTGCAGCACTCTCTTGAGCCTCAGCATCCCTCTCATAAACCTCTGCATCACTCTCGTGAGCCTCTGCATCCCTCTCTTAAGCCTCTGCATCACTAGTTTGAGCGTCTGCATCACTCTCTTGAACTCCTGCATCCTTCTCATGAGCCTCTGCATCCCTCTATTGAGCCTTTGTTTCACTCTCTTAAGCCTTTGCATTCCTCTCTTGAGCCTCTGCATAACTCTAAAGAGTCTCTGCATCCCTCTCTTGAGCCTCTGCATCCTTCTCTTGAGCCCCTGCATCCCTCTCTTGAACCTTTGCATCACTCTCTTAAGCCTCTGCATCCTTCTGTTAAGCCTCTGCATCACTCTCTTCAGCCTCTGCATCATTCTCTTGAGCCCCTGCATCCCTCTCTTGAGCCTCTACATCACTCTCTTGAGCCTCTGCATCACTCTCTTAAGCCTCTGCATCCCTCTTTTGAGCCTCTGCATTACTTTCTTAAGCCTCTGCATCCCTCTCATGCGCCTCTGCATCCCTCACTTGAGCCTATGCATCACTCTCTTTAGCCTCTGCATCCCTCCCTTGAGCCTCTGCATCACTCTCGTAAGCCTCTGCATCACTCTCTTGAGCCTCTGCATAACTCTCTTGAGTCTCTGCGTCACTCACTTGAGCCTCTACATCTCTCTCATAAGCCTCTGCATCACTCTCTTAAGCCTCTGCATCACTCTCTTAAGCCTCTGCATCACTCTCTTACGCCTCTGCTTCCCTCTCTTGATCCTCTGCATCACTCTCTTGAGCCTCTGCATCACTCTCTTGATCGTCTGCATCACTCTCTTGCGCCTCTGCATCACTCTCTTGAGCCTCTGCATCCCTCTCTTGAGCCTCTGCAACACTCACTTCAGCCTCTGCATCATTCTCTTGAGCCTCTGTATCTCTCTCTTGAGCCCCTGCATCCCTCTCTTGAGCCTCTACATCACTCTCTTGAGCCTCTGAATCACACTCTTAAGCCTCTGCATCCCTCTTTTGAGCCTCTGAATCACTTTCTTAAGCCTCTGCATCCCTCTCTATATCCTCTGGATCACTCTCTTGAGCCTCTGCATCATTCTCTTGAGCCTTTGCATCCTTCTCTGAAGCCTCTATATCATTCTCTTGAGCCTCTGCATCACTCTCTTGAGCCTCTACATCCCTCTCTGGAACCTCAGCATCCCTCTCTTGAGCTTTTTGTAGCACTTTCTTGAGCTTCTGCATCATTCTCTTGAGCCTCTGCATCCCTCTCTTAAGCCTCTGCATCACTCTCTTGAGCCTCTGCATCCCTCACCTGAGCCTGTGCATCACTCTCCTAAGCCTCTGCAACACTCTCTAAAGCCTCTGCATCACTCTCTTAAGCTTTTGCATCACTCTCTTCGGCCTCTGCATCACTCTCTTAATCCTCTGCTTCCCTCTCTTGATCCTCTGCATCACTCTCTTGAGTCTCTGCATCACTCTCATGATCTTCTGCATCACTCTCTTGAGCCTCTGCATCCCTCTCTGGAGCCTCAGCATCCCTCTCTGGAGCCTCTGCAGCACTCCCTGGAGCCTCTGCATCACTCTCTTGAGCATCTGCATCCCTCTCTTAAGCCTCTGCATCAATCTCTTGAGCCTCTGTATCCCTCCCTTGAACTCCTGCATCCCTCTCATGAGCCTCTGCATCCCTCTATTGAGCCTTTGCATCACTCTCTTAAGCCTCTGCCTCCCTCTCTTGAGCCTCTGCATCCCTCTCTTGAGCCTCTGCATCTCTCTCTTAAGGCTCTGCATCACTTTCCTCAGCCTCCGTATCACTCTCTTGAGGCTCTGCATCCCCTCTCTTAATCCTCTCCATCACTTTCTTCAGCTTCTGTATCACTCTCTTGAGCCTCTGCATCCCCTCTCTTAAGCCTCTGCATCACTCTCTTAAGCCTCTGCATCACTCTCTTCAGCGTCTACATCCCTCTTCTGAGCCTCTGCATCACTGTCGTAAGCCTCTGCATCACTCTCTTGAGCCTCTGCATAACTCTCTTGAGCATCTGCATCACTCTCGTCAGCCTTGGCATCCCTCTCTTGAGCCTCTGCATAACTCTCTTGAGCATCTGCATCACTCTCGTCAGCCTTGGCATCCCTCTCTTGAGCCTCTGCATCATTCTCCTAAGCATCTGCATCACTCTCTTCAGCCTCTGCATCACTCTCTTGAGCCTCTACATCCCTCTCTTAAGCCTCTGCATCACTTTCTTAAGCCTCTGCATCACTCTCTTAAGCCGCTTTATCACACTTTTTAGCCGCTGCATCACTCTCATGATCCTCAGCATCTCTCTCTTGAGCCTCTACATCACTCTCTTGAGCCTCTACATCATTCTCTTGAGCCTCTGCATCACTCACTTGAGCCTCTCCATCACTCTCATAAGCCTCTGCATCCCTCTCTTATTCCTCTGCATCACTCTCTTTAGCCTCTGCATCATTCTCTTGAGCCTCTGCATCCCTCTCTTAAGCCTCTACATCATTCTATTGAGCCTCTGCATCATTCTCTTGAGCCTCTGCAATACTCTCTTGAGCCTCTGCATCACTCTCTTAAGCCTCTGCATCTCTCTCTTCAGCCTCTGCATCATTCTCTTGAGCCTCTGCATCCCTCTCTGGAGCCTCAGCATCCCTCTCTTGTGCCTCTGTAGCACTCTCTTGAGCCTCTGCATCATTCTCTTGAGCCTCAGCATCCCTCTCATAAACCTCTGCATTACTCTCGTGAGCCTCTGCATCCCTCTCTTAAGCCTCTGCATCACTAGTTTGAGCCTCTGCATCTCTCTTTTGAAGTCCTGCTTCCTTCTCAAGAGCCTCTGCATCCCTCTATTGAGCCTTTGCTTCACTCTCTTAAGCCTTTGCATTCCTCTCTTGAGCCTCTGCATCACTCTAAAGAGTCTCTGCATCCCTCTCTTGAGCCTCTGCATCACTCTCTTGAGCCCCTGATGCCCTCTCTTGAGCCTTTGCGTCACTCTCTTGAGCCTCTGCATCCCACTCTTAAGCCTCTGCATCACTCTCTTCAGCCTCTGCATCACTCTCATGAGCCTCTGCATTACTCTCGTAAGCCTCTGCATCACTCTCTTGAGCCTCTGCATAACTCTCTTGAGTCTCTGCATCACTCTCTTGAGCCTCTGCATCCCTCTCTTGAGCCGATGCAACACTCTCTTCAGACTCTGCATCACTCTCTTAAGCCTCTGCATCCCTCTTTTGAGCCTCTGAATCCCTCTCTTGAGCCTCTGCATCACTCTCTCGAGCCTCTGCATCACTCGCTTCATCCTCTGCATCCCTCTCGTGAGCCTCTGCATCACTCTCTTCATCCTCTGCATCCCTCTCGTAAGCCTCTGCATCACTCTCTTGAGCCTCTGCATAACTCTCTTGAGTCTCTGCATCACTCTCTTGAGCCTCTGCATCCCTCTCTTGAGCCGATGCAACACTCTCTTCAGCCTCTGCATCACCCTCTTATGCCTCTGCATCCCTATTTTGAGCCTCTGCATCACTTTCTCAAGCCTCTGCATCCCTTTCTTGAGCCTCTACATCGCTCTCTTGAACTGCTGCATACCTTTCATGAGCCTCTTCATCCCTCTCATGAGCCTTTGCATCACTCTTTTAAGCCTCTGCATCCCTCTCTTGAGCCTCTGAATCCCTCTCTTGATCCTCTGCATCACTCTCTAGAGCCTCTGCATCACTCTCTTGAGCCTCTGCATCACTCTCTTCAGCCTCTGCATCCATCTCTTGAGCCTCTGCATCATTCTTCTAAGCCTCTCCATCCCTCACTTGAGCCTCAGCATCCCTCACATGAGCCTCTGCATCCCTCTCATGCGCCTCTGCATCCCTCACTTGAGCCTATGCATCACTCTCTTAAGCCTCTGCATCCCTCCCTTGAGCCTCTGCATCACTCTCGTAAGCCTCTGCATCACTCTCTTGAGCCTCTGCATAACTCTCTTGAGTCTCTGCGTCACTCACTTGAGCCTCTACATCCCTCTCATAAGCCTCTGCATCACTCTCTTAAGCCTCTGCATCACTCTCTAGAGCCTCTGCATCACTCTCTTAAGCCTCTGCATCACTCTCTTACGCCTCTGCTTCCCTCTCTTGATCCTCTGCATCACTCTCTTGAGCCTCTGCATCACTCTCTTGATCGTCTGCATCACTCTCTTGCGCCTCTGCATCACTCTCTTGAGCCTCTGCATCCCTCTCTTGAGCCTCTGCAACACTCTCTTCAGCCTCTGCATCATTCTCTTGAGCCTCTGTATCTCTCTCTTGAGCCCCTGCATCCCTTTCTTGAGCCTCTACATCACTCTCTTGAGCCTCTGAATCACACTCTTAAGCCTCTGCATCCCTCTTTTGAGCCTCTGAATCACTTTCTTAAGCCTCTGCATCCCTCTCTATATTCTCTGGATCACTCTCTTGAGCCTCTGCATCATTCTCTTGAGCCTCTGCATCCTTCTCTGAAGCCTCTATATCATTCTCTTGAGCCTCTGCATCACTCTCTTGAGCCTCTACATCCCTCTCTGGAACCTCAGCATCCCTCTCTTGAGCTTTTTGTAGCACTTTCTTGAGCTTCTGCATCATTCTCTTGAGCCTCTGCATCCCTCTCTTAAGCCTCTGCATCACTCTCTTGAGCCTCTGCATCCCTCACCTGAGCCTGTGCATCACTCTCCTAAGCCTCTGCAACACTCTCTAAAGCCTCTGCATCACTCTCTTAAGCCTCTGCATCACTCTCTTCGGCCTCTGCATCACTCTCTTAATCCTCTGCTTCCCTCTCTTGATCCTCTGCATCACTCTCTTGAGTCTCTGCATCACTCTCATGATCTTCTGCATCACTCTCTTGAGCCTCTGCATCCCTCTCTGGAGCCTCAGCATCCCTCTCTGGAGCCTCTGCAGCACTCCCTGGAGCCTCTGCATCACTCTCTTGAGCATCTGCATCCCTCTCTTAAGCCTCTGCATCAATCTCTTGAGCCTCTGTATCCCTCTCTTGAACTCCTGCATCCCTCTCATGAGCATCTGCATCCCTCTATTGAGCCTTTGCATCACTCTCTTTATTAAGCCTCTGCCTCCCTCTCTTGAGCCTCTGCATCCCTCTCTTGAGCCTCTGCATCTCTCTCTTAAGGCTCTGCATCACTTTCTTCAGCCTCTGTATCACTCTCTTGAGGCTCTGCATCCCCTCTCTTAATCCTCTCCATCACTTTCTTCAGCTTCTGTATCACTCTCTTGAGCCTCTGCATCCCCTCTCTTAAGCCTCTGCATCACTCTCTTAAGCCTCTGCATCACTCTCTTCAGCGTCTACATCCCTCTTCTGAGCCTCTGCATCACTGTCGTAAGCCTCTGCATCACTCTCTTGAGCCTCTGCATAACTCTCTTGAGCATCTGCATCACTCTCGTCAGCCTTGGCATCCCTCTCTTGAGCCTCTGCATAACTCTCTTGAGCATCTGCATCACTCTCGTCAGCCTTGGCATCCCTCTCTTGAGCCTCTGCATCATTCTCCTAAGCATCTGCATCACTCTCTTCAGCCTCTGCATCACTCTCTTGAGCCTCTACATCCCTCTCTTAAGCCTCTGCATCACTTTCTTAAGCCTCTGCATCACTCTCTTAAGCCGCTTTATCACACTTTTTAGCCGCTGCATCACTCTCATGATCCTCAGCATCTCTCTCTTGAGCCTCTACATCACTCTCTTGAGCCTCTTCATCATTCTCTTGAGCCTCTGCATCACTCACTTGAGCCTCTCCATCACTCTCATAAGCCTCTGCATCCCTCTCTTATTCCTCTGCATCACTCTCTTTAGCCTCTGCATCATTCTCTTGAGCCTCTGCATCCCTCTCTTAAGCCTCTACATCATTCTATTGAGCCTCTGCATCATTCTCTTGAGCCTCTGCAATACTATCTTGAGCCTCTGCATCACTCTCCTAAGCCTCTGCATCTCTCTCTTCAGCCTCTGCATCATTCTCTTGAGCCTCTGCATCCCTCTCTGGAGCCTCAGCATCCCTCTCTTGTGCCTCTGTAGCACTCTCTTGAGCCTCTGCATCATTCTCTTGAGCCTCAGCATCCCTCTCATAAACCTCTGCATTACTCTCGTGAGCCTCTGCATCCCTCTCTTAAGCCTCTGCATCACTAGTTTGAGCCTCTGCATCTCTCTTTTGAAGTCCTGCTTCCTTCTCAAGAGCCTCTGCATCCCTCTATTGAGCCTTTGCTTCACTCTCTTAAGCCTTTGCATTCCTCTCTTGAGCCTCTGCATCACTCTAAAGAGTCTCTGCATCCCTCTCTTGAGCCTCTGCATCACTCTCTTGAGCCCCTGCATCCCTCTCTTGAGCCTTTGCATCACTCTCTTGAGCCTCTGCATCCCTCTCTTAAGCCTCTGCATCACTCTCTTCAGCCTCTGCATCACTCTCTTAATCCTCTGCTTCCCTCTCTTGATCCTCTGCATCACTCTCTTGAGTCTCTGCATCACTCTCATGATCTTCTGCACCACTCTCTTGAGCCTCTGCATCCCTCTCTGGAGCCTCAGCATCCCTCTCTGGAGCCTCTGCAGCACTCCCTGGAGCCTCTGCATCACTCTCTTGAGCATCTGCATCCCTCTCTTAAGCCTCTGCATCAATCTCTTGAGCCTCTGTATCCCTCTCTTGAACTCCTGCATCCCTCTCATGAGCATCTGCATCCCTCTATTGAGCCTTTGCATCACTCTCTTAAGCCTCTGCCTCCCTCTCTTGAGCCTCTGCATCCCTCTCTTGAGCCTCTGCATCTCTCTCTTAAGGCTCTGCATCACTTTCTTCAGCCTCTGTATCACTCTCTTGAGGCTCTGCATCCCCTCTCTTAATCCTCTCCATAACTTTCTTCAGCTTCTGTATCACTCTCTTGAGCCTCTGCATCCCCTCTCTTAAGCCTCTGCATCACTCTCTTAAGCCTCTGCATCACTCTCTTCAGCGTCTACATCCCTCTTCTGAGCCTCTGCATCACTGTCGTAAGCCTCTGCATCACTCTCTTGAGCCTCTGCATAACTCTCTTGAGCATCTGCATCACTCTCGTCAGCCTTGGCATCCCTCTCTTGAGCCTCTGCATAACTCTCTTGAGCATCTGCATCACTCTCGTCAGCCTTGGCATCCCTCTCTTGAGCCTCTGCATCATTCTCCTAAGCATCTGCATCACTCTCTTCAGCCTCTGCATCACTCTCTTGAGCCTCTACATCCCTCTCGTAAGCCTCTGCATCACTTTCTTAAGCCTCTGCATCACTCTCTTAAGCCGCTTTATCACACTTTTTAGCCGCTGCATCACTCTCATGATCCTCAGCATCTCTCTCTTGTGCCTCTACATCACTCTCTTGAGCCTCTACATCATTCTCTTGAGCCTCTGCATCACTCACTTGAGCCTCTCCATCACTCTCATAAGCCTCTGCATCCCTCTCTTAATCCTCTGCATCACTCTCTTTAGCCTCTGCATCATTCTCTTGAGCCTCTGCATCCCTCTCTTAAGCCTCTACATCATTCTATTGAGCCTCTGCATCATTCTCTTGAGCCTCTGCAATACTCTCTTGAGCCTCTGCATCACTCTCCTAAGCCTCTGCATCTCTCTCTTCAGCCTCTGCATCATTCTCTTGAGCCTCTGCATCCCTCTCTGGAGCCTCAGCATCCCTCTCTTGTGCCTCTGTAGCACTCTCTTGAGCCTCTGCATCATTCTCTTGAGCCTCAGCATCCCTCTCATAAACCTCTGCATTACTCTCGTGAGCCTCTGCATCCCTCTCTTAAGCCTCTGCATCACTAGTTTGAGCCTCTGCATCTCTCTTTTGAAGTCCTGCTTCCTTCTCAAGAGCCTCTGCATCCCTCTATTGAGCCTTTGCTTCACTCTCTTAAGCCTTTGCATTCCTCTCTTGAGCCTCTGCATCACTCTAAAGAGTCTCTGCATCCCTCTCTTGAGCCTCTGCATCACTCTCTTGAGCCCCTGCATCCCTCTCTTGAGCCTTTGCATCACTCTCTTGAGCCTCTGCATCCCTCTCTTAAGCCTCTGCATCACTCTCTTCAGCCTCTGCATCACTCTCATGAGCCTCTGCATTACTCTCGTAAGCCTCTGCATCACTCTCTTGAGCCTCTGCATAACTCTCTTGAGTCTCTGCATCACTCTCTTGAGCCTCTGCATCCCTCTCTTGAGCCGATGCAACACTCTCTTCAGACTCTGCATCACTCTCTTAAGCCTCTGCATCCCTCTTTTGAGCCTCTGAATCCCTCTCTTGAGCCTCTGCATCACTCTCTCGAGCCTCTGCATCACTCTCTTCATCCTCTGCATCCCTCTCGTGAGCCTCTGCATTACTCTCGTGAGCCTCTGCATTACTCTCTTCAGCCTCTGCATCACCCTCTTATGCCTCTGCATCCCTATTTTGAGCCTCTGCATCACTTTCTCAAGCCTCTGCATCCCTTTCTTGAGCCTCTACATCGCTCTCTTGAACTGCTGCATACCTTTCATGAGCCTCTTCATCCCTCTCATGAGCCATTGCATCACTCTTTTAAGCCTCTGCATCCCTCTCTTGAGCCTCTGAATCCCTCTCTTGATCCTCTGAATCACTCTCTAGAGCCTCTGCATCACTCTCTTGAGCCTCTGCATCACTCTCTTCAGCCTCTGCATCCATCTCTTGAGCCTCTGCATCATTCTTCTAAGCCTCTCCATCCCTCACTTGAGCCTCAGCATCCCTCACATGAGCCTCTGCATCCCTCTCTTGAGCCTTTGCATCACTCTCTTAAGCCTCTGCATCACTCTCTTGAGCCTCTGCATCACTCTTTTGAGTCTCTGCATCCCTCTCGTGAGTCTCTGCATCCCTTTCTTGAGCCTCTACATCGCTCTCTTGAACTGCTGCATACCTTTCACGAGCCTCTGCATCCCTCTCTTGAGCCTTTGCATCACTCTCTTAAGCCTCTGCATCCCTCCCTTGAGCCTCAGCATCCCTCTCATGAGCCTCTGCATCCCTCTCTTGAGCCTCTGCATCACTCTCTTAAGCCTCTGCATCACGCTCGTAAGCCTCTGCATCACTCTCTTGATCCTCTGCATCCCTCTCTTGAGCCTCTGCATAACTCTCTTGAGTCTCTGAATCCCTCTCTTGAGCCTCTGAATCCCTCTCTTAAGCCTCTGCATCACTCTCTTAAGCCTCTGCATCACTCTCGTAAGCCTCTGAATCACTCTCTTGAGCTTCTGCATCACTCTCTTGAGCCCCTGCATCTTTTTCCTGAGCCTCTGCATCACTCTCTTGCGCCTCTGCATCACCCTCTTAAGCCTCTGCATCCCTCTTTTAAGCCGCTGTATCACTTTCTTAAGCCTCTGCATCCCTCTCATTAGCATCTGCATCCCTCTACTGAATTCCTGCATCCCTTTTTTGAGCCTCTGCATCCCTCTCCTGTGCCTTTGCATCACTCTCTTAAGCCTCTGCATCCCTCTCTTGATCCTCTGCATAACTCTCGTAAACCTCTGCATCACTCTCTTGAGCCTCTGCATCCCTCTCTGGAGCCTCAGCATCCCTCTCTTGTGCCTCTGCAGCACTCTCTTTAGCCTCAGCATCCCTCTCATAAACCTCTGCATTACTCTGCATTAGAAAATATGCCAATTACTGAAAGTGGCGATGGATCACATTTTGCCCAAACCCTCCATGCAGTTTTTAAAATATCCCAGAAATCACAAATTCGACGCTTGAGCCATATTTCTGAGGCAAATTCTGGCTTTCTGCACGTAAACGCCGTTTGAAATTACGACTTTTTATGTCGAAAATATGCCAATTACTGACAACGGCGATGGGTCATATTTTGACCAAACCCACCCTGCAGTTTTCAAAATATCCAAAACTCTACAAATTCGACGCTTGAGCCATATTTTGGAGCCAAATTTTGGCTCTGTGCACGTATTCGCCGTTTGAAGTTACGACTTTTTATACCAAAAATATGCCAATTACTGAGATTGGCTATGGGTTACATTTTGCCGAAACCCCCCCTCCAGTTTTCAAAATTTCCCAAACATCCCAAATTTGGCCCTTGAGCAATATTTTGGAGCCAAATTCTAGCTCGCTACACGTATTCGCAGTTTGAAATTACGACTTTTTTATACCGAAAATATGCTAATTACTGAAAGCGGCGATGTATCACATTTTGCCCAAACCCTTTCTACAGTTTTCAAAATATCACAAACATCCCAAATTCATCGCTTGAGCAATATTTTAGAGCCCAATTTCTGGCTCTCTGCACGTATTCGCAGTTTGAAATTACGACTTCTTATACCGAAAATATGCCAAATACTGAGACCTGCGATGGGTCACATTTTGTCCAATCGCCCTCTGCAATTTTCAAAATATCCTAAATGCTCAAAATTAGACCCTTGAGCCATATTTTGGAGTCAAATTCTGGCTCTCTGCACGTATTCGCAGTTTGAAATTACGACTTTTTATACCCAAAATATGCCAATTACTGAAAGAGTCGATGGGTCACATTTTGCCCATACCCTCCCTGCAGTTTTCAAGATATCTCAAACATCCAAATTTCGACGCTTGATCCATATTGTGGAGCCAAATTCTCGCTCTCTGCACGTATTCGCACTTTAAAATTACGACTTTTTATACCCAAAATATGCCAATTACTGAAAGCAGCGATAGGTCACATTTAGCCCAAACCCCCCATGCAGTTTTCAAAAGATCCCAAACATCCCAAATTTGACGCTTGAGCAATATTTTGGAGCCAAATTCTCGCTCTCTCTACGCATTCGCAGTTTGAAATTACGACTTTTTAAACCGAATATATGCCAATTACTGGGAACGGCGAAGGGTCACATTTTGCCCAAAACCCCCCCTGCTGTTTTCAAAATATCACAAACATCACAAATTCGACGCTTGATCCATGTTTTGGAGCCAAATTCTCGTTTTCTGCACGTATTCGCACTTTGAAATTACGACTTGTTATACCGAAAATATTCCAATTACTGAGAGCGGCGATGGGTCACACTTTGCCCAAACCCCCCATGCAGTTTTCAAAATATCTCAAACATCCCAAATTCGCCCCCTGTGCCATATTTTGGAGTCAAATTCTGGCTCTCTGTACGTATTCGCAGGTTGAAATTAAGACTTTTTATACCGAAAATAGGCCTATTACTGAGTGCGGCGATGGGTCACATTTTGCCCAAACCCTCCCTGTAGTTTTCAAAATATCCCAAACATCCCAAATTCAAAGATTGAGTAATATTTAGGAGCCAATTTCTGGCTCTCTGCACGTATTCGCAGTTTGAAATTACGACTTTTTATACCGAAAATATGCCAATTACGGAGTGCGGCGATGGGTCATATTTAGCCCAAACCCTCCCTGCAGTTTTCAAATTATCTGAAACATCCGAAATTCGACGCTTGAGCCATATTTTGGAGCCAAATTCTGACTCTCTGCACGTATTCGCCGTTTGAAATTACGATTTTTTATACCGAAAATATGCAAATTTCTGAGAGTAGCGATGGGTCTCATTTTGCCCAAACCCCCCTGCAGTTTTCAAAATATTCAAAACATCCTAAATTAAACGCTTGAGCCATATTTTGGAGCCAAAATTTGGCTCTCTGCACGTATTCGCTGTTTGAAATTACGACTTTTTATCCCGAAATTATGCCAATTACTATAGGCAGCGATGAATCACAGTTTGCACAAACCCTCCCTGCAGTTTTCAAGTTATCCCAAACATCCCAATTTCAACGCTTGATCCATATTTTGGAGCCAAATTCTCGCTCTCTGCATGTATTCGCACTTTCAAATTTTGACATTTTATACCGAAAATAGGACAAATACTGAGACCGTCGATGGGTCACATTTTGCAGAAACCCACCCTGCAGTTTTCAAAATATCCCAAACATCCAAAATTGGTCGCTTGAGCCATATTTTGGAGCCAAATTCTGGCTTTCTGCACGTATTCGCAGTTTGAAATTACGACTTTTTATACCGAAAATATGCCAATTACTGAAAGCAGCGATGGGTCACATTTTGCCTAAACGCTCCCTACAGTTTTCAAATTATCACAAACACCCCAAATTCGACGCTAGAGTAATATTTAGGAGCCAAATTCTGGCTCTGCACGTATTCGGAGTTTGAAACTACGACATTTTATACCGAAAATATGCCAATTATTGAGTGCTGTGATGAGGCACATTTTGCCCAAACCCTCCCTGCAGTTTTCAAAATATCCCAAACATCCCAAATTCGACGCTTGAGCCAAATTTTGGAGCCAAATTCTGGCTCTCTGCACGTATTCGCCGTTTGAATTTACGACTTTTTATACCGAAAATATGCAAATTTCTGTGAGCAGCGATGGGTCACATTTTGCCCAAATCCCCCTGCAGTTTTCAAAATATTCCAAACATCCCAAATTAAACGCTTCAGCCATATTTTGGAGCCAAATTTTGGCTCTCTGCACGTATTCGCCATTTGAAAATACGAATTTTATACCTAAAATATGCCAATTAATATAACCGGCGATTTGTCACATTTTGCTCAAACCCTCCCTGCAGTTTTCAAAATATCCCAAACATCCCAAATTCGACGCTTGAGCAATATTTTGAAGCAAAAACTCTCGCTCTCTGCACGTATTTGCAGTTTGAAATTACGACTTTTTATTCCGAATATATGCCTATTACTTGCAGCAGCGATGGGTCACATTTTGCCCAAACCGCCCCAGCAGTTTTCAAAATATCACAAACATCCCAAATTCGACTCTTGAGCAATATTTCTGAGCTAAATTCTGGCTCTCTTCACGTATTCGGGGATTTAAATTACGACTTTTTATACAGAAAATATGCCAATTATTGAAAGTGTCGATGGATCACATTTTGCCCAAACCCTCCCTGCAGTTTTTAAAATATCCCAAAAATTCAAAATTCGACGCTTGAGCCATATTTTGGAGGCAAATTCTGGCTTTCTGCACGTAATCGCCGTGTGAAATTACGATTTTTATACCCAAAATATGCCAGTTACTGAAAGCGGCGATGAGTCACATTTTGCCCAAACCCCCCCTGCAGTTTTTAGGATATCCCAAACATCGAAATTTCGACGCTTGATCCATATTTTAGAACCAAATTCTCGCTCTCTGCACGTATTCGCACTTTGAAATTACGACTTTTTTTACCGAAAATATGCCAATTTCTGAGAGCGACGATGGGTCACCTTTTGCCCAAACCCCCCTGCAGTTTTCAAAATATCCCAAACATCTTAAATGCGATCCTTGAGCCATATTTTGGAGCCAAATTCTGGCTCTCTGCACGTATTCGCAGATTGAAATTACTACTTTTTATACCGAATATATACCAATTACTGGGAGCAGCGATGGGTCACATTTTGCCCAAACCTCCCCTGCAGTTTTTAAGATATCCCAAACATCCAAATTTCGACGCTTGATCCATATTTTGGAGCCAAATTCTCGCTCTCTGCAGGTATTCGCACTTTGAAATTACGACTTTTTTTACCGAAAATATGCCACTTACTGAGAGCGACGATGGGTCACATTTTGCCCAAGCCCCCCTGCAGTTTTTAAAATTTCCAAAACATCCCAAATTCGGCGCTTGAGCAATATTTTGGAAATGAATTCTCACTCTTTGCACGTATTCGCAGTATAAAATTACGACTTTTTAAAGCGAATATATGCCAATTACTGGGATCAGCGATGTTGCACATTTTGCCCAAACCCTCCCTGCAATTTTCAAAATATCCTAAACAACCCAAATTCTACGCTTGACCCATATTTTTAACCCAAATTCTGGCTCTCTGCACGTATTCGCAGTTTGAAATTACAAATTTTTTACCGAAAATATGCCAATTACTGAAAGCAGCGATTGATCACATTTTGCCCAAACTCTCCCTGCAGTTTATAAAATATCCCAAACATCCGAAAATCGGCGCTTGAGCCCTATTTTAAAGGAAAATTCTGGCTCTCTGCACGTAATCGCCGTTTGGAATTACAATATTTTTACCCAAAATATGCCAATTACTGAAAGCGGCGATGGGGCACATTTTGTCCAAACCCTCCCTGCAGTTTCTAGATATCCCAAACATCCCAATTTCGACGCTTGATCCATATTTTGGAGCCAAATTCGCGCTCTCTGCACGTATTCGCACTTTGAAATTACGACTTTTTATACCGAAAATATGCCAATTTCTGAGAGCGACGATTGGTCACCTTTTGCCCAAACCCTCCATGCAGTTTTCAAAATATCCCAAACATCTCAAATGCGACCCTTGAGTTATATTTTGGAGCCAAATTCCTGCTCCCTGCACGCATTCGCAGATTGAAATTCCGACGTTTTAAACTGAAAATATGCAAATTACTGAAAGCGGCGATGATCACATTTTGCCAAACCCTCCATGCAGTTTTTAAAATATCCCAAACATCCCAATTTCGACGCTTGAGCCATATTTAGTAGGCAAATTCTGGCTCTCTGCACGTAATCGCAATTTGAAATTACGACTTTTTATACCGAAAATATGCCAAGTACTGAGAGCGGCGATGAGTCAATTTTTGCCCAAACCCTCCCCGGCAGTTTTCAAAATATCCCGAACATCCGAAATTCGATGCTTGAACCATATGTAGGAGCCAAATTCTGGCTCTCTGCACGAATTCGCAGTTTGAAATTACGACTTGTTATACCGAAAATATGCCAATTACTGAGAGTTGCGATGGGTCACATTTTGCCCAAACCTTCCCTGCAGTTTACAGAATATCCCAAACGTCCAAAATTCTACGCTTGAGCCATATTTTGGAGCCAAATTCTGGCTCTCTACACGTATTCGCCGTTTAAAATTATGAAATTTTATTGAGAGTGATGGAGAGTCTCAATAGAGTGAGAGATCCCACTCTTAAGCTTCTGCATCACTTTCTTCAGCCTCTGTATCACTCTCTTGAGCCTCTGCATCCCCTCTCTTAAGCCTCTGCATCACTCTCTTAAGCCTCTGCATCACTCTCTTGAGCCTCTGCATCACTCTCTTGAGCCTCTGCATAACTCTCTTGAGCATCTGCATCACTCTCGTCAGCCTCTGCATCCCTCTCTTGAGCCTCTGCATCATTCTCCTAAGCATCTGCATCACTCTCTTCAGCCTCTGCATCACTCTCTTGAGCCTCTGCATCCCTCTCTTAAGCCTCTGCATCACTCTCTTAAGCCTCCGCATGACTCTCTTAAGCCGCTTCATCACACTTTTTAGCCGCTGCATCACTCTCATGATCCTCTGCATCTCTCTCTTGAGCCTCTACATCACTCTCTTGAGCCTCTACATCATTCTCTTGAGCCTCTGCATCACTCACTTGAGCCTCTCCATCACTCTCTTAAGCCTCTGCATCCCTCTCTTATTCCTCTGCATCACTCTCTTTAGCCTCTGCATCATTCTCTTGAGCCTCTGCATCCCTCTCTTCACCCTCTACATCATTCTATTGAGCCTCTGCATCATTCTCTTGAACCTCTGCATCACTCTTTTAAGCCTCTGCATCTCTCTCTTCAGCCTCTGCATCACTCTCTTAAGCCTCTGCATCCCTCTTTTGAGCCTCTGAATCCCTCTCTTGAGCCTCTGCATCACTCTCTCGAGCCTTTGCATCACTCTCTTCATCCTCTGCATCCCTCTCGTGAGCCTCTGCATTACTCTCATGAGCCTCTGCATCACCCTCTTATGCCTCTGCAAACCTATTTTGAGCCTCTGCATCACTTTCTCAAGCCTCTGCATCCCTTTCTTGAGCCTCTGCATCGCTCTCTTGAACTGCTGCATACCTTTCATGAGCCTCTTCATCCCTCTCTTGAGCCTCTGAATCCCTCTCTTGATCCTCTGCATCACTCTCTAGATCCTCTGCGTCAATCTCTTGAGCCTCTACATCACTCTCTTCAGCCTCTGCATCCATCTCTTGAGCCTCTGCATCACTCTCTTCAGCCTCTCCATCCCTCACTTGAGTCTCTGCATCCCTCTCGTGAGCCTGTGCATCCCTTTCTTGAGCCTCTGCATCGCTCTCTTGAACTGCTGCATACCTTTCATGAGCCTCTGCATCCCTCTCTTGAGCCTTTGCATCACTCTCTTAAGCCTCTGCATCCCTCCCTTGAGCCTCAGCATCCCTCTCATGAGCCTCTGCATCCCTCTCTTGAGCCTCTGCATCACTCTCTTAAGCCTCTGCATCACGCTCTTAAGCCTCTGCATCACTCTCTTGATCCTCTGCATCCCTCTCTTGAGTCTCTGCATCACTCTCTTGAGGCTCTGCATCACCCTCTTAAGCCTCTGCATCCCTCTTTTAAGCCGCTGCATCACTTTCTTAAGCCTCTGCATCCCTCTCTTGAGCATCTGCATCCCTATCCTGAAATCCTTCAACCCTCTTTTGAGCCTCTGCATCCCTCTCCTGTGCCTTTGCATCACTCTCTTAAGCCTCTGCATCCCTCTCTTGATCCTCTGCATAACTATCGTAAACCTCTGCATAACTCTCTTATTCCTCTGCATCACTCTCTTTAGCCTCTGCATCATGCTCTTGAGCCTCTGCATCCCTCTCTTCACCCTCTACATCATTCTATTGAGCCTCTGCATCATTCTCTTGAGCCTCTGCATCACTCTCTTAAGCCTCTGCATCTCTCTCTTCAGCCTCTGCATCACTCTCTTAAGCCTCTGCATCCCTCTTTTGAGCCTCTGAATCCCTCTCTTGAGCCTCTGCATCACTCTCTCGAGCCTCTGCATCACTCTCTTCATCCTCTGCATCCCTCTCGTGAGCCTCTGCATTACTCTCTTGAGCCTCTGCATCACCCTCTTATGCCTCTGCAACCCTATTTTGAGCCTCTGCATCACTTTCTCAAGCCTCTGCATCCCTTTCTTGAGCCTCTGCATCGCTCTCTTGAACTGCTGCACACCTTTCATGAGCCTCTTCATGCCTCTCTTGAGCCTTTGCATCACTCTTTTAAGCCTCTGCATCCCTCTCTTGAGCCTCTGAATCCGTCTCTTGATCCTCTGCATCACTCTCTAGATCCTCTGCGTCACTCTCTTGAGCCTCTGCATCACTCTCTTCAGCCTCTGCATCCATCTCTTGAGCCTCTGCATCATTCTCCTAAGCCTCTCCATCCCTCACTTGAGTCTCTGCATCCCTCTCGTGAGCCTGTGCATCCCTTTCTTGAGCCTCTGCATCGCTCTCTTGAACTGCTGCATACCTTTCATGAGCCACTGCATCCCTCTCTTGAGCCTTTGCATCACTCTCTTAAGCCTCTGCATCCCTCCCTTGAGCCTCAGCATCCCTCTCATGAGCCTCTGCATCCCTCTCTTGAGCCTCTGCATCACTCTCTTAAGCCTAAACATCACGCTCTTAAGCCTCTGCATCACTCTCTTGATCCTCTGCATCCCTCTCTTGAGTCTCTGCATCACTCACTTGAGCCTCTGCATCACCCTCTTAAGCCTCTGCATCCCTCTTTTAATCCGCTGCATCACTTTCTTAAGCCTCTGCATCCCTCTCTTGAGCATCTGCATCCCTATCCTGAAATCCTGCATCCCTCTTTTGAGCCTCTGCATCCCTCTCCTGTGCCTTTGCATCACTCTCTTAAGCCTCTGCATCCCTCTCTTGATCCTCTGCATAACTATCGTAAACCTCTGCATCACTCTCTTGAGCTTCTGCATCACTCTATTGAGCATATGCATCACTCTCTTGAGCCTCTGCAACACTATCTTGAGCCTCTGCATTACTCTCCTAAGCCTCTGAATCCCTCTCTTGAGCCTCTGAATCCCTCTCTTGAGCCTCTGCATCACTCTCTCGAGCCTCTGCATCACTCTCATGAGCCTCTGCATCATTCTCTTGAGCCTCTGCATCCCTCTCCTAAGCCTCTACATCATTCTCTTGAGCCTCTGCATCATTCTCTTGAGCCTCTGCATCCCTCTCTTAAGCCTCTACATCATTCTATTGAGCCTCTGCATTCTTGAGCCTCTGCAATACTCTCTTGAGCCTCTGCATCACTCTCTTAAGCCTCTGCATCTCTCTCTTCAGCCTCTGCATCCCTCTCTGGAGCCTCAGCATCCATCTTTTGTGCCTCTGCAACACTCTCTTGAGCCTCTGCATCATTCTCTTGAGCCTCAGCATCCCTCTCATAAACCTCTGCATCACTCTCGTGATCCTCTGCATCCCTCTCTTAAGCCTCTGCATCACTAGTTTGAGCCTCTGCATCCCTCTCTTGAACTCCTGCATCCTTCTCATGAGCCTCTGCATCCCTCTATTGAGCCTTTGCTTCACTCTCTTAAGCCTTTGCATTCCTCTCTTGAGCCTCTGCATCACTCTAAAGAGTCTCTGCATCCCTCTCTTGAGCCTCTGCATCACTCTCTTGAGCCCCTGCATCCCTCTCTTGAGCCTTTGCATTACTCTCTTGAGCCTCTGCATCCCTCTCTTAAGCCACTGCATCACTCTCTTCAGCCTCTGCATCACTCTCTTGAGCGTCTGCATCCCCTCTCATAAGCCTCTGCACCACTCTCTTAAGCCTTTGAATTCACTCTCTTGAGCTTCAGCATCACTCTCTTGAGCATCTACATCCCTCTCTTGAGCCTCTGCATCACTCTCGTAAGCCTCTGAATCACTCTCTTGAGCCTCTGCATAACTCTCTTGAGTCTCTGCATCACACTCTTGAGCCTCTGCATCCCTCTTTTGAGCCTCTGCAACACTCTCCTCAGACTCTGCATCACTCGCTTAAGCCTCTGCATCCCTCTCTTGAGCCTCTGAATCCCTCTCTTGAGCCTCTGCAACACTCTCTCGAGCCTTTGCATCACTCTCTTCATCCTCTGCGTCCCTCTCTTGAGCATCTGCATCACTCTCATGGGCCCCTGCATCCCTCTCGTGAGCCTCTACATTACTCTCTTGAGCCTCTGCATCACCCTCCTATGCCTCTGCATCTCTATTTTGAGCCTCTGCATCACTTTCTCAAGCCTCTGCATCATTCTCTTGAGCCTCTGCAACATTCTCTTGAGCCTCTGCATCCCTCTCTTAAGCCTCTACATCATTCTATTGAGCCTCTGCATCATTCTCTTGAGCCTCTGCAATACTCTCTTGAGCCTCTGCATCACTCTCTTAAGCCTCTGCATCTCTCTCTTCAGCCTCTGCATCACTCTCTTGAGCCTCTGCATCCCTCTCTGGAGTCTCAGCATCCCTCTCTTGTGCCTCTGCAGCACTCTCTTGAGCCTCTGCATCATTCTCTTGAGCCTCAGCATCCCTCTCATAAACCTCTGCATCACTCTCGTGAGCCTCTTCATCCCTCTCTTGAGCCTTTGCATCACTCTTTTAAGCCTCGGCATCCCTCTCTTGAGCCTCTGAATCCCTCTCTTGATCCTCTGCATCACTCTCTAGATCCTCTGCGTCACTCTCTTGAGCCTCTGCATCACTCTCTTCAGCCTCTGCATCCATCTCTTGAGCCTCTGCATCATTCTCCTAAGCCTCTCCATCCCTCACTTGAGTCTCTACATCCCTCTCGTGAGCCTGTGCATCCCTTTCTTGAGCCTCTGCATCGCTCTCTTGAACTGCTGCATACCTTTCATGAGCCTCTGCATCCCTCTCTTGAGCCTTTGCATCACTCTCCTAAGCCTCTGCATCCCTCCCTTGTGCCTCAGCATCCCTCTCATGAGCCTCTGCATCCCTCTCTTGAGCCTCTGCATCTCTCTCTTAAGCCTCTGCATCACGCTCTTAAGCCTCTGCATCACTCTCTTGATCCTCTGCATCCCTCTCTTGAGTCTCTGCATCACTCTCTTGAGCCTCTGCATCACCCTCTTAAGCCTCTGCATCCCTCTTTTAAGCCGCTGCATCACTTTCTTAAGCCTCTGCATCCCTCTCTTGAGCATCTGCATCCCTATCCTGAAATCCTTCATCCCTCTTTTGAGCCTCTGCATCCCTCTCCTGTGCCTTTGCATCACTCTCTTAAGCCTCTGCATCCCTCTCTTGATCCTCTGCATAACTATCGTAAACCTCTGCATCACTCTCTTATTCCTCTGCATCACTCTCTTTAGCCTCTGCATCATTCTCTTGAGCCTCTGCATCCCTCTCTTCACCCTCTACATCATTCTATTGAGCCTCTGCATCATTCTCTTGAGCCTCTGCATCACTCTCTTAAGCCTCTGCATCTCTCTCTTCAGCCTCTGCATCACTCTCTTAAGCCTCTGCATCCCTCTTTTGAGCCTCTGAATCCCTCTCTTGAGCCTCTGCATCACTCTCTCGAGCCTCTGCATCGCTCTCTTCATCCTCTGCATCCCTCTCGTGAGCCTCTGCATTACTCTCTTGAGCCTCTGCATCACCCTCTTATGCCTCTGCAACCCTATTTTGAGCCTCTGCATCACTTTCTCAAGCCTCTGCATCCCTTTCTTGAGCCTCTGCATCGCTCTCTTGAACTGCTGCATACCTTTCATGAGCCACTGCATCCCTCTCTTGAGCCTTTGCATCACTCTCTTAAGCCTCTGCATCCCTCCCTTGAGCCTCAGCATCCCTCTCATGAGCCTCTGCATCCCTCTCTTGAGCCTCTGCATCACTCTCTTAAGCCTCTGCATCACGCTCTTAAGCCTCTGCATCACTCTCTTGATCCTCTGCATCCCTCTCTTGAGTCTCTGCATCACTCACTTGAGCCTCTGCATCACCCTCTTAAGCCTCTGCATCCCTCTTTTAATCCGCTGCATCACTTTCTTAAGCCTCTGCAACCCTCTCTTGAGCATCTGCATCCCTATCCTGAAATCCTGCATCCCTCTTTTGAGCCTCTGCATCCCTCTCCTGTGCCTTTGCATCACTCTCTTAAGCCTCTGCATCCCTCTCTTGATCCTCTGCATAACTATCGTAAACCTCTGCATCACTCTCTTGAGCTTCTGCATCACTCTCTTGAGCATATGCATCACTCTCTTGAGCCTCTGCAACACTATCTTGAGCCTCTGCATTACTATCCTAAGCCTCTGAATCCCTCTCTTGAGCCTCTGAATCCCTCTCTTGAGCCTCTGCATCACTCTCTCGAGCCTCTGCATCACTCTCATGAGCCTCTGCATCATTCTCTTGAGCCTCTGCATCCCTCTCCTAAGCCTCTACATCATTCTCTTGAGCCTCTGCATCATTCTCTTGAGCCTCTGCATCCCTCTCTTAAGCCTCTACATCATTTTTTGAGCCTCTGCATCATTCTCTTGAGCCTCTGCAATATTCTCTTGAGCCTTTGCATCACTCTCTTAAGCCCCTGCATCTCTCTCTTCAGCCTCTGCATCCCTCTCTGGAGCCTCAGCATCCCTCTCTTGTGCCTCTGCATCACTCTCTTGAGCCTCTGCATCATTCTCTTGAGCCTCAGCATCCCTCTCATAAACCTCTGCATCACTCTCGTGATCCTCTGCATCCCTCTCTTAAGCCTCTGCATCACTAGTTTGAGCCTCTGCATCCCTCTCTTGAACTCCTGCATCCTTCTCATGAGCCTCTGCATCCCTCTATTGAGCCTTTGCTTCACTCTCTTAAGCCTTTGCATTCCTCTCTTGAGCCTCTGCATCACTCTAAAGAGTCTCTGCATCCCTCTCTTGAGCCTCTGCATCACTCTCTTGAGCCCCTGCATCCCTCTCTTGAGCCTTTGCATTACTCTCTTGAGCCTCTGCATCCCTCTCTTAAGCCACTGCATCACTCTCTTCAGCCTCTGCATCACTCTCTTGAGCGTCTGCATCCCCTCTCATAAGCCTCTGCACCACTCTCTTAAGCCTTTGAATTCACTCTCTTGAGCTTCAGCATCACTCTCTTGAGCATCTACATCCCTCTCTTGAGCCTCTGCATCACTCTCGTAAGCCTCTGAATCACTCTCTTGAGCCTCTGCATAACTCTCTCTTGAGTCTCTGCATCACTCTCTTGAGCCTCTGCATCCCTCTTTTGAGCCTCTGCAACACTCTCCTCAGACTCTGCATCACTCGCTTAAGCCTCTGCATCCCTCTCTTGAGCCTCTGAATCCCTCTCTTGAGCCTCTGCAACACTCTCTCGAGCCTTTGCATCACTCTCTTCATCCTCTGCGTCCCTCTCTTGAGCATCTGCATCACTCTCATGGGCCCCTGCATCCCTCTCGTGAGCCTCTACATTACTCTCTTGAGCCTCTGCATCACCCTCCTATGCCTCTGCATCCCTATTTTGAGCCTCTGCATCACTTTCTCAAGCCTCTGCATCATTCTCTTGAGCCTCTGCATCATTCTCTTGAGCCTCTGCATCCCTCTCTTAAGCCTCTACATCATTCTATTGAGCCTCTGCATCATTCTCTTGAGCCTCTGCAATACTCTCTTGAGCCTCTGCATCACTCTCTTAAGCCTCTGCATCTCTCTTCAGCCTCTGCATCACTCTCTTAATTGAGCCTCTGCATCCCTCTCTGGAGCCTCAGCATCCCTCTCTTGTGCCTCTGCAGCACTCTCTTGAGCCTCTGCATCATTCTCTTGAGCCTCAGCATCCCTCTCATAAACCTCTGCATCACTCTCGTGAGCCTCTTCATCCCTCTCTTGAGCCTTTGCATCACTCTTTTAAGCCTCTGCATCCCTCTCTTGAGCCTCTGAATCCCTCTCTTGATCCTCTGCATCACTCTCTAGATGCTCTGCGTCACTCTCTTGAGCCTCTGCATCACTCTCTTCAGCCTCTGCATCCATCTCTTGAGCCTCTGCATCATTCTCCTAAGCCTCTCCATCCCTCACTTGAGTCTCTACATCCCTCTCGTGAGCCTGTGCATCCCTTTCTTGAGCCTCTGCATCGCTCTCTTGAACTGCTGCATACCTTTCATGAGCCTCTGCATCCCTCTCTTGAGCCTTTGCATCACTCTCCTAAGCCTCTGCATCCCTCCCTTGTGCCTCAGCATCCCTCTCATGAGCCTCTACATCCCTCTCTTGAGCCTCTGCATCACTCTCTTAAGCCTCTGCATCACGCTCTTAAGCCTCTGCATCACTCTCTTGAGCCTCTGCATCACCCTCTTAAGCCTCTGCATCCCTCTTTTAAGCCGCTGCATCACTTTCTTAAGCCTCTGCATCCCTCTCTTGAGCATCTGCATCCCTATCCTGAAACCCTGCATCCCTCTTTTGAGCCTCTGCATCCCTCTCTTGTGCCTTTGCATCACTCTCTTAAGCCTCTGCATCCCTCTCTTGATCCTCTGCATAACTATCGTAAACCTCTGCATCACTCTCTTGAGCTTCTGCATCACTCTCTTGAGCATATGCATCACTCTCTTGAGCCTCTGCAACACTATCTTGAGCCTCTGCATTACTCTCCTAAGCCTCTGAATCCCTCTCTTGAGCCTCTGAATCCCTCTCTTGAGCCTCTGCATCACTCTCTCGAGCCTCTGCATCACTCTCATGAGCCTCTGCATCATTCTCTTGAGCCTCTGCATCCCTCTCCTAAGCCTCTACATCATTCTCTTGAGCCTCTGCATCATTCTCTTGAGCCTCTGCATCCCTCTCTTAAGCCTCTACATCATTCTCTTGAGCCTCTGCATCATTCTCTTGAGCCTCTGCATCCCTCTCTTAAGCCTTTTCATCATTCTATTGAACCTCTGCATCATTCTCTTGAGCCTCTGCAATACTCTCTTGAGCCTCTGCATCACTCTCTTAAGCCTCTGCATCTCTCTCTTCAGCCTCTGCATCACTCTCTTGAGCCTCTGCATCCCTCTCTGGAGCCTCAGCATCCCTCTCTTGTGCCTCTGCAGCACTCTCTTGAGCCTCTGCATCATTCTCTTGAGCCTCAGCATCCCTCTCATAAACCTCTGCATCACTCTCGTGAGCCTCTGCATCCCTCTCTTAAGCCTCTGCATCACTAGTTTGAGCCTCTGCATCCCTCTCTTGAACTCCTGCATCCTTCTCATGAGCCTCTGCATCCCTCTATTGAGCCTTTGCTTCACTCTCTTAAGCCTTTGCATTCCTCTCTTGAGCCTCTGCATCACTCTAAAGAGTCTCTGCATCCCTCTCTTGAGCCTCTGCATCACTCTCTTGAGCCCCTGCACCCCTCTCTTGAGCCTTTGCATTACTCTCTTGAGCCTCTGCATCCCTCTCTTAAGCCTCTGCATCACTCTCTAGAGCTTCAGCATCACTCTCTTGAGCATCTACATCCCTCTCTTGAGCCTCTGCATCACTCTCTTGAGCCTCTGCATAACTCTCTTGAGTCTCTGCATAACTCTCTTGAGCCTCTGCATCCCTCTTTTGAGCCTCTGCAACTCTCTTTTCAGACTCTGCATCACTCTCTTAAGCCTCTGCATCCCTCTCTTGAGCCTCTGAATCCCTCTCTTGAGCCTCTGCATCACTCTCTCGAGCCTCTGCATCACTCTCTTCATCCTCTGCGTCCCTCTCTTGAGCATCTGCATCACTCTCATGGGCCCCTGCATCCCTCTCGTGAGCCTCTGCATTACTCTCTTGAGCCTCTGCATCACCCTCCTATGCCTCTGCATCCCTATTTTGAGCCTCTGCATCACTTTCTCAAGCCTCTGCATGCCTTTCTTGAGCCTCTGCATCCCTTTCTTGAGCCTCTGCATCGCTCTCTTGAACTGCTGCATACCTTTCATGAGCATCTTCATCCCTCTCTTGAACCTTTGTATCACTCTTTTAAGGCTCTGCATCCCTCCCTTGAGCCTCTGCATCACTCTCTTAAGCCTCTGAATCCCTCTCTTGAGCCTCTGAATCCCTCTCATGATCCTCTGCATCACTCTCCAGAGCCTCTGCATCACTCTCTTGAGCCTTTGCATTACTCTCTTCAGCCTCTGCATCCCTCTCTTGAGCATCTGCATCATTCTCCTAAGCCTCTCCATCCCTCACTTGAGCCTCAGCATCCCTCACATGAGCCTCTGCATCCCTCTCTTGAGCCTTTGCATCACTCTCCTGAGCCTCTGCATCACTCTTTTGAGTCTCTGCATCCCTCTCGTGAGCCTCTGCATCACTCTCTTGAGCCTCTGCATTACCCTCTTATGCCTCTGCATCCCTATTTTCAGCTTCTGTATCGCTCTCTTGAACTCCTGCATACCTTTCATGAGCCTCTGCATCCCTCTCCTGAGCCTTTGCATCACTTTCTTCAGCCTCTGTATCACTCTCTTGAGCCTCTGCATCCCCTCTCTTAAGCCTCTGCATCACTCTCTTGAGCGTCTACATCCCTCTCCTGAGCCTCTGCATCACTCCCGTAAGCCTCTGCATCACTCTTTTGAGCCTCTGCATAACTCTCTTGAGCATCTGCATTACTCTCTTGAGCCTCTGCATCCCTCTATTCAGCCTCTGCATCATTCTCCTAAGCATCTGCATCACTCTCCTGAGCCTCTGCATCACTCTCTTGAGCCTCTGCATCCCTCTCATAAGCCTCTGCATCACTCTCTTAAGCATCTGCATCACTCTTTTAAGCCTCTTCATCACTCTTTTTAGCCGCTGCATCACTCTCATGATCCTCTGCATCTCTCTCTTGAGCCTCTACATCACTCTCTTGAGCCTCTACATCATTCTCTTGAGCCTCTGCATCACTCACTTGAGCCTCTCCATCACTCTCTCAAGCCTCTGCATCCCTCTCTTATTCCTCTGCATCACTCTCTTGAGCCTCAGCATCATTCTCTTAAGCCTCTGCATCCCTCTCTTAAGCCTTTACATCATTCTATTGAGCCTCTGCATCATTCTCTTGAGCCTCTGCAATACTCTCTTGAGCCTCTGCATCACTCTCTTAAGCCTCTGCATCTCTCTCTTCAGCCTCTGCATCACTCTCTTGAGCCTCTGCATCCCTCTCTGGAGCCTCAGCATCCCTCTCTTGTGCCTCTGCAGCACTCTCTTGAGCCTCTGCATCATTAGTGCATCATCATCATTGAGCCTCTGCATCATTTGTACTAAAAATCGATGATTTTTAGTACAAAACAAAATGCAAGAAAACTTGCCAAAAATGCAATATTATGCGAAATTCTGAGATTTGAAGGCCAAATCATATATCGTGAGAAAACATGAAGTAGTATCGAAATATTAGTTAAAACGAATATATTTACGTAAAATCACACTACATGAAAAACGTGAAAAAAGTCACTATATTACCAAATTTGAGGAGTTTAACTTCAAATTATATGGCGAGGTTTCGTATTACTTAGATCCCAGAAAAGACATATTAAAATGTTGTTTCCAATACAAATGATAAAAATCAATGTGTTTTCATTAGAATTTACTAAAATGTTCCTGATTTTATGTTTATATAACCAATGGAAGATGTACAAGTAAAACCGCTCTAATCCGGCTGAAACGTCGATATATGCAATAAAAACAGAACTTTTCCCCTTTTAAATATCTTACACAGTATCTTAACGAGAAACAAATAGTTGGTTGAAAATAAAGTATTTATGGATAATTTCTAACCAATTATGTGTTTGCATCATTTTTATGGTATATATATTGAATTAATAACAATAAACTGAAAATTTACAGAAACGTGAAATAACGGCAAAATATTGCCTAATTCGATGATATTTTGTTTAAATCACATAAGGGAAAAGGGGGATGATGAACGACAAAATATTGCTAAATTCGATGATTTTTTATACAAACCAAATGCAGGAAAACTAGCTAAAAAATGTAATATTATGCGAAATTCTGAGATTTCAAAGCTAAATCACATATCGTGAGAAAACATTAAGTAGTATCGAAATATTGGTATAAACGAATATATTTACTTAAAATCACACTACATGAAAAACGTGAAAAAAGTCACTATATTACCAAATTTGAGGATTTTAACTTCAAATTATTAAGCGAGGTTTCGTATCATTTAGATCCTAGAAAAGACATATTAAAATGTTGGTTCCAGTACAAATGATAAAAATCGATGTGTTTTCATTAGAATTAACTAAAATGTTCCTGATTTTCCGTTTATATTACCAATGGAAGATGTACACGTAAAACCGCTCTAATCCAGCTGAAACGTCGATATATGCAATAAAAACAGAACTTCTCCCCTTTCAATATCTTTCACAGTATTTTAACGAGAAACAAATAGTTGATTGAAAATTGAGTATTTAAGGTTCCTGATTTTCCGTTAATATTACCAATGGAAGATGCACACGTAAAACCGCTCTACTCCGGCTGAAACGTCGATATATGCAATAAAAACAGAACATCTCCCCTTTCAATATCTTACACAGTATTTTAACGAGAAACAAATAGTTGATTGAAAATTAAGTATTTAAGGTTAATTTCTAACCAATTATGTGTTTGCATCATTTTTATCGTATATATAATAAATCAATAACAATAAACTGAAAATTCACAAAAACGTGGAAAAACTGCAAAATATTGCCTAATTCCATCATATTTTGTTTAAATCACATAAAGGAAAAGGGGGATGATAAACGTCAAAATATTGCTAAATTCGATGATTTTTAGTACAAAACAAAATGCAAGAAAACTTGCCAAAAAATGCAATATTATGCGAAATTCTGAGATTTGAAGGCCAAATCATATATCGTGAGAAAACATGAAGTAGTATCGAAATATTAGTAAAAACGAATATATTTACTTAAAATCACACTACATGAAAAACGTGAAAAAAGTCACTATATTACCAAATTTGAGGATTTTAACTTCAAATTATAAAGCGAGGTTTCGTATCATTTAGTTCCTAGAAAAGACATATTAAAATGTTGGTTCCAGTACAAATGATAAAAATCGATGTGTTTTCATTAGAATTAACTAAAATGTTCCTGATTTTCAGTTTATATTACCAATGGAAGATGTACACGTAAAACCGCTCTAATCCAGCTGAAACGTCGATATATGCAATAAAAACAGAACTTCTCCACTTTCAATATAATACACAGTATTTTAACGAGAAACAAATAGTTGATTGAAAATTAAGTATTTAAGGTTCCTGATTTTCCGTTTATAGTACCACTGGAAGATGTACACTTAAACCCCGCTCTACTCCGGCTGAAACGTCGATATATGCAATAAAAACAGAACATCTCCCCTTTCAATATCATACACAGTATTTTAACGAGAAACAAATAGTTGATTGAAAATTAGGTATTTAAGGTTAATTTCTAACCAATTATATGTTTGCATCATTTTTATCGTATATATAAGGAATTAATAACAATAAACTGAAAATTCACAAAAACGTGATAAACGTCAAAATATTGCTAAATTCGATGATTTTTAGTACAAAACAAAATGCAAGAAAACTTGCCAAAAAATGCAATATTATGCGAAATTCTGAGATTTGAAGGCCAAATCATATATCGTGAGAAAACATGAAGTAGTATCGAAATGTTAGTTAAAACGAATATATTTACGTAAAATCACACTACATGAAAAACGTGAAAAAAGTCACTATATTACCAAATTTGAGGAGTTTAATTTCAAATTATATGGCGAGGTTTCGTATTACTTAGATCCCAGAAAAGACATATTAAAATGTTGTTTTCAATACAAATGATAAAAATCAATGTGTTTTCATTAGAATTTACTAAAATGTTCCTGATTTTATGTTTATATAACCAATGGAAGATGTACACGTAAAACCGCTCTAATCCGGCTGAAACGTCGATATATGCAATAAAAACAGAACTTTTCCCCTTTTAAATATCTTACACAGTATCTTAACGAGAAACAAATAGTTGGTTGAAAATAAAGTATTTATGGATAATTTCTAACCAATTATGTGTTTGCATCATTTTTATGGTATATATATTGAATTAATAACAATAAACTGAAAATTTACAGAAACGTGAAATAACTTCAAAATATTGCCTAATTCGATGATATTTTGTTTAAATCACATAAGGGAAAAGGGGGATGATGAACGACAAAATATTGCTAAATTCGATGATTTTTTATACAAACCAAATGCAGGAAAACTAGCTAAAAAATGTAATATTATGCGAAATTCTGAGATTTCAAAGCTAAATCACATATCGTGAGAAAACATTAAGTAGTATCGAAATATTGGTATAAACGAATATATTTACTTAAAATCACACTACATGAAAAACGTGAAAAAAGTCACTATATTACCAAATTTGAGGATTTTAACTTCAAATTATAAAGCGAGGTTTCGTATCATTTAGATCCTAGAAAAGACATATTAAAATGTTGGTTCCAGTACAAATGATAAAAATCGATGTGTTTTCATTAGAATTAACTAAAATGTTCCTGATTTTCCGTTTATATTACCAATGGAAGATGTACACGTAAAACCGCTCTAATCCAGCTGAAACGTCGATATATGCAATAAAAACAGAACTTCTCCCCTTTCAATATCTTACACAGTATTTTAACGAGAAACAAATAGTTGATTGAAAATTGAGTATTTAAGGTTCCTGATTTTCCGTTAATATTACCAATGGAAGATGCACACGTAAAACCGCTCTACTCCGGCTGAAACGTCGATATATGCAATAAAAACAGAACTTCTCCCCTTTCAATATCTTACACAGTATTTTAACGAGAAACAAATAGTTGATTGAAAATTAAGTATTTAAGGTTAATTTCTAACCAATTATGTGTTTGCATCATTTTTATCGTATATATAATAAATCAATAACAATAAACTGAAAATTCACAAAAACGTGGAAAAACTGCAAAATATTGCCTAATTCCATCATATTTTGTTTAAATCACATAAAGGAAAAGGGGGATGATAAACGTCAAAATATTGCTAAATTCGATGATTTTTAGTACAAAACAAAATGCAAGAAAACTTGCCAAAAAATGCAATATTATACGAAATTCTGAGATTTGAAGGCCAAATCATATATCGTGAGAAAACATGAAGTAGTATCGAAATATTAGTAAAAACGAATATATTTACGTAAAATCACTCTACATGAAAAACGTGAAAAAAGTCACTATATTACCAAATTTGAGGATTTTAACTTCAAATTATAAAGCTAGGTTTCGTATCATTTAGTTCCTAGAAAAGACATATTAAAATGTTGGTTCCAGTACAAATGATAAAAATCGATGTGTTTTCATTAGAATTAACTAAAATGTTCCTGATTTTCAGTTTATATTACCAATGGAAGATGTACACGTAAAACCGATCTAATCCAGCTGAAACGTCGATATATGCAATAAAAACAGAACTTCTCCACTTTCAATATAATACACAGTATTTTAACGAGAAACAAATAGTTGATTGAAAATTAAGTATTTAAGGTTCCTGATTTTCCGTTTATAGTACCAATGGAAGATGTACACTTAAACCCCGCTCTACTCCGGCTGAAACGTCGATATATGCAATAAAAACAGAACATCTCCCCTTTCAATATCTTACACAGTATTTTAACGAGAAACAAATTGTTGATTGAAAATTAGGTATTTAAGGTTAATTTCTAACCAATTATATGTTTGCATCATTTTTATCATATATATAAGGAATTAATAACAATAAACTGAAAATTCACAAAAACGTGAAAAATGGCAAAATATTGCCTAATTCGATGATATTTTGTTTAAATCACATAAGGGAAAAGGAAAAGGATAAACGTCAAAATATTGCTAAATTCGATGATTTTTAGTACAAAACAAAATGCAAGAAAACTTGCCAAAAAATGCAATATTATGCGAAATTCTGAGATTTGAAGGCCAAATCATATATCGTGAGAAAACATGAAGTAGTATCGAAATGTTAGTTAAAACGAATATATTTACGTAAAATCACACTACATGAAAAACGTGAAAAAAGTCACTATATTACCAAATTTGAGGAGTTTAATTTCAAATTATATGGCGAGGTTTCGTATTACTTAGATCCCAGAAAAGACATATTAAAATGTTGTTTCCAATACAAATGATAAAAATCAATGTGTTTTCATTAGAATTTACTAAAATGTTCCTGATTTTATGTTTATATAACCAATGGAAGATGTACACGTAAAACCGCTCTAATCCGGCTGAAACGTCGATATATGCAATAAAAACAGAACTTTTCCCCTTTTAAATATCTTACACAGTATCTTAACGAGAAACAAATAGTTGGTTGAAAATAAAGTATTTATGGATAATTTCTAACCAATTATGTGTTTGCATCATTTTTATGGTATATATATTGAATTAATAACAATAAACTGAAAATTTACAGAAACGTGAAATAACGGCAAAATATTGCCTAATTCGATGATATTTTGTTTAAATCACATAAGGGAAAAGGGGGATGATGAGCGACAAAATATTGCTAAATTCGATGATTTTTTATACAAACCAAATGCAGGAAAACTAGCTAAAAAATGTAATATTATGCGAAATTCTGAGATTTCAAAGCTAAATCACATATCGTGAGAAAACATTAAGTAGTATCGAAATATTGGTATAAACGAATATATTTACTTAAAATCACACTACATGAAAAACGTGAAAAAAGTCACTATATTACCAAATTTGAGGATTTTAACTTCAAATTATAAAGCGAGGTTTCGTATCATTTAGATCCTAGAAAAGACATATTAAAATGTTGGTTCCAGTACAAATGATAAAAATCGATGTGTTTTCATTAGAATTAACTAAAATGTTCCTGATTTTCCGTTTATATTACCAATGGAAGATGTACACGTAAAACCGCTCTAATCCAGCTGAAACGTCGATATATGCAATAAAAACAGAACTTCTCCCCTTTCAATATCTTACACAGTATTTTAACGAGAAACAAATAGTTGATTGAAAATTGAGTATTTAAGGTTCCTGATTTTCCGTTAATATTACCAATGGAAGATGCACACGTAAAACCGCTCTACTCCGGCTGAAACGTCGATATATGCAATAAAAACAGAACTTCTCCCCTTTCAATATCTTACACAGTATTTTAACGAGAAACAAATAGTTGATTGAAAATTAAGTATTTAAGGTTAATTTCTAACCAATTATGTGTTTGCATCATTTTTATCGTATATATAATAAATCAATAACAATAAACTGAAAATTCACAAAAACGTGGAAAAACTGCAAAATATTGCCTAATTCCATCATATTTTGTTTAAATCACATAAAGGAAAAGGGGGATGATAAACGTCAAAATATTGCTAAATTCGATGATTTTTAGTACAAAACAAAATGCAAGAAAACTTGCCAAAAAATGCAATATTATACGAAATTCTGAGATTTGAAGGCCAAATCATATATCGTGAGAAAACATGAAGTAGTATCGAAATATTAGTAAAAACGAATATATTTACGTAAAATCACTCTACATGAAAAACGTGAAAAAAGTCACTATATTACCAAATTTGAGGATTTTAACTTCAAATTATAAAGCTAGGTTTCGTATCATTTAGTTCCTAGAAAAGACATATTAAAATGTTGGTTCCAGTACAAATGATAAAAATCGATGTGTTTTCATTAGAATTAACTAAAATGTTCCTGATCTTCAGTTTATATTACCAATGGAAGATGTACACGTAAAACCGATCTAATCCAGCTGAAACGTCGATATATGCAATAAAAACAGAACTTCTCCACTTTCAATATAATACACAGTATTTTAACGAGAAACAAATAGTTGATTGAAAATTAAGTATTTAAGGTTCCTGATTTTCCGTTTATAGTACCAATGGAAGATGTACACTTAAACCCCGCTCTACTCCGGCTGAAACGTCGATATATGCAATAAAAACAGAACATCTCCCCTTTCAATATCTTACACAGTATTTTAACGAGAAACAAATAGTTGATTGAAAATTAGGTATTTAAGGTTAATTTCTAACCAATTATATGTTTGCATCATTTTTATCGTATATATAAGGAATTAATAACAATAAACTGAAAATTCACAAAAACGTGAAAAACGGCAAAATATTGCCTAATTCGATGATATTTTGTTTAAATCACATAAGGGAAAAGGAAAAGGATAAACGTCAAAATATTGCTAAATTCGATGATTTTTAGTACAAAACAAAATGCAAGAAAACTTGCCAAAAAATGCAATATTATGCGAAATTCTGAGATTTGAAGGCCAAATCATATATCGTGAGAAAACATGAAGTAGTATCGAAATGTTAGTTAAAACGAATATATTTACGTAAAATCACACTACATGAAAAACGTGAAAAAAGTCACTATATTACCAAATTTGAGGAGTTTAATTTCAAATTATATGGCGAGGTTTCGTATTACTTAGATCCCAGAAAAGACATATTAAAATGTTGTTTCCAATACAAATGATAAAAATCAATGTGTTTTCATTAGAATTTACTAAAATGTTCCTGATTTTATGTTTATATAACCAATTGAAGATGTACACGTAAAACCGCTCTAATCCGGCTGAAACGTCGATATATGCAATAAAAACAGAACTTTTCCCCTTTTAAATATCTTACACAGTATCTTAACGAGAAACAAATAGTTGGTTGAAAATAAAGTATTTATGGATAATTTCTAACCAATTATGTGTTTGCATCATTTTTATGGTATATATATTGAATTAATAACAATAAACTGAAAATTTACAGAAACGTGAAATAACGGCAAAATATTGCCTAATTCGATGATATTTTGTTTAAATCACATAAGGGAAAAGGGGGATGATGAACGACAAAATATTGCTAAATTCGATGATTTTTTATACAAACCAAATGCAGGAAAACTAGCTAAAAAATGTAATATTTTGCGAAATTCTGAGATTTCAAAGCTAAATCACATATCGTGAGAAAACATTAAGTAGTATCGAAATATTGGTATAAACGAATATATTTACTTAAAATCACACTACATGAAAAACGTGAAAAAAGTCACTATATTACCAAATTTCAGGATTTTAACTTCAAATTATAAAGCGAGGTTTCGTATCATTTAGATCCTAGAAAAGACATATTAAAATGTTGGTTCCAGTACAAATGATAAAAATCGATGTGTTTTCATTAGAATTAACTAAAATGTTCCTGATTTTCCGTTTATATTACCAATGGAAGATGTACACGTAAAACCGCTCTAATCCAGCTGAAACGTCGATATATGCAATAAAAACAGAACTTCTCCCCTTTCAATATCTTACACAGTATTTTAACGAGAAACAAATAGTTGATTGAAAATTGAGTATTTAAGGTTCCTGATTTTCCGTTAATATTACCAATGGAAGATGCACACGTAAAACCGCTCTACTCCGGCTGAAACGTCGATATATGCAATAAAAACAGAACTTCTCCCCTTTCAATATCTTACACAGTATTTTAACGAGAAACAAATAGTTGATTGAAAATTAAGTATTTAAGGTTAATTTCTAACCAATTATGTGTTTGCATCATTTTTATCGTATATATAATAAATCAATAACAATAAACTGAAAATTCACAAAAACGTGGAAAAACTGCAAAATATTGCCTAATTCCATCATATTTTGTTTAAATCACATAAAGGAAAAGGGGGATGATAAACGTCAAAATATTGCTAAATTCGATGATTTTTAGTACAAAACAAAATGCAAGAAAACTTGCCAAAAAATGCAATATTATGCGAAATTCTGAGATTTGAAGGCCAAATCATATATCGTGAGAAAACATGAAGTAGTATCGAAATATTAGTAAAAACGAATATATTTACGTAAAATAACACTACATGAAAAACGTGAAAAAAGTCACTATATTACCAAATTTGAGGATTTTAACTTCAAATTATAAAGCGAGGTTTCGTATCATTTAGTTCCTAGAAAAGACATATTAAAATGTTGGTTCCAGTACAAATGATAAAAATCGATGTGTTTTCATTAGAATTAACTAAAATGTTCCTGATTTTCCGTTTATATTACCAATAGAAGATGTACACGTAAAACCGCTCTAATCCAGCTGAAACGTCGATATATGCAATAAAAACAGAACTTCTCCACTTTCAATATAATACACAGTATTTTAACGAGAAACAAATAGTTGTTTGAAAATTAAGTATTTAACGTTCCTGATTTTCCGTTTATATTACCAATGGAAGATGTACACTTAAACCCCGCTCTACTCCGGCTGAAACGTCGATATATGCAATAAAAATAGAACATCTCCCCTTTCAATATCTTACACAGTATTTTAACGAGAAACAAATAGTTGATTGAAAATTAGGTATTTAAGGTTAATTTCTAACCAATTATATGTTTGCATCATTTTTATCGTATATATAAGGAATTAATAACAATTAACTGAAAATTCACAAAAACGTGAAAAATGGCAAAATATTGCCTAATTCGATGATATTTTGTTTAAATCACATAAGGGAAAAGGAAAAGGATAAACGTCAAAATATTGCTAAATTCGATGATTTTTAGTACAAAACAAAATGCAAGAAAACTTGCCAAAAAATGCAATATTATGCGAAATTCTGAGATTTGAAGGCCAAATCATATATCGTGAGAAAACATGAAGTAGTATCGAAATGTTAGTTAAAACGAATATATTTACGTAAAATCACACTACATGAAAAACGTGAAAAAGTCACTATATTACCAAATTTGAGGAGTTTAATTTCAAATTATATGGCGAGGTTTCGTATTACTTAGATCCCAGAAAAGACATATTAAAATGTTGTTTCCAATACAAATGATAAAAATCAATGTGTTTTCATTAGAATTTACTAAAATGTTCCTGATTTTATGTTTATATAACCAATGGAAGATGTACACGTAAAACCGCTCTAATCCGGCTGAAACGTCGATATATGCAATAAAAACAGAACTTTTCCCCTTTTAAATATCTTACACAGTATCTTAACGAGAAACAAATAGTTGGTTGAAAATAAAGTATTTATGGATAATTTCTAACCAATTATGTGTTTGCATCATTTTTATGGTATATATATTGAATTAATAACAATAAACTGAAAATTTACAGAAACGTGAAATAACGGCAAAATATTGCCTAATTCGATGATATTTTGTTTAAATCACATAAGGGAAAAGGGGGATGATGAACGACAAAATATTGCTAAATTCGATGATTTTTTATACAAACCAAATGCAGGAAAACTAGCTAAAAAATGTAATATTATGCGAAATTCTGAGATTTCAAAGCTAAATCACATATCGTGAGAAAACATTAAGTAGTATCGAAATATTGGTATAAACGAATATATTTACTTAAAATCACACTACATGAAAAACGTGAAAAAAGTCACTATATTACCAAATTTGAGGATTTTAACTTCAAATTATAAAGCGAGGTTTCGAATCATTTAGATCCTAGAAAAGACATATTAAAATGTTGGTTCCAGTACAAATGATAAAAATCGATGTGTTTTCATTAGAATTAACTAAAATGTTCCTGATTTTCCGTTTATATTACCAATGGAAGATGTACACGTAAAACCGCTCTAATCCAGCTGAAACGTCGATATATGCAATAAAAACAGAACTTCTCCACTTTCAATATAATACACAGTATTTTAACGAGAAACAAATAGTTGATTGAAAATTAAGTATTTAAGGTTCCTGATTTTCCGTTTATAGTACCAATGGAAGATGTCCACTTAAACCCCGCTCTACTCCGGCTGAAACGTCGATATATGCAATAAAAACAGAACATCTCCCCTTTCAATATCTTACACAGTATTTTAACGAGAAACAAATAGTTGATTGAAAATTAGGTATTTAAGGTTAATTTCTAACCAATTATATGTTTGCATCATTTTTATCGTATATATAAGGAATTTATAACAATAAACTGAAAATTCACAAAAACGTGAAAAACGGCAAAATATTGCCTAATTCGATGATATTTTGTTTAAATCACATAAGGGAAAAGGAAAAGGATAAACGTCAAAATATTGCTAAATTCGATGATTTTTAGTACAAAACAAAATGCAAGAAAACTTGCCAAAAAATGCAATATTATGCGAAATTCTGAGATTTGAAGGCCAAATCATATATCGTGAGAAAACATGAAGTAGTATCGAAATGTTAGTTAAAACGAATATATTTACGTAAAATCACACTACATGAAAAACGTGAAAAAAGTCACTATATTACCAAATTTGAGGAGTTTAATTTCAAATTATATGGCGAGGTTTCGTATTACTTAGATCCCAGAAAAGACATATTAAAATGTTGTTTCCAATACAAATGATAAAAATCAATGTGTTTTCATTAGAATTTACTAAAATGTTCCTGATTTTATGTTTATATAACCAATGGAAGATGTACACGTAAAACCGCTCTAATCCGGCTGAAACGTCGATATATGCAATAAAAACAGAACTTTTCCCCTTTTAAATATCTTACACAGTATCTTAACGAGAAACAAATAGTTGGTTGAAAATAAAGTATTTATGGATAATTTCTAACCAATTATGTGTTTGCATCATTTTTATGGTATATATATTGAATTAATAACAATAAACTGAAAATTTACAGAAACGTGAAATAACGGCAAAATATTGCCTAATTCGATGATATTTTGTTTAAATCACATAAGGGAAAAGGGGGATGATGAACGACAAAATATTGCTAAATTCGATGATTTTTTATACAAACCAAATGCAGGAAAACTAGCTAAAAAATGTAATATTATGCGAAATTCTGAGATTTCAAAGCTAAATCACATATCGTGAGAAAACATTAAGTAGTATCGAAATATTGGTATAAACGAATATATTTACTTAAAATCACACTACATGAAAAACGTGAAAAAAGTCACTATATTACCAAATTTGAGGATTTTAACTTCAAATTATAAAGCGAGGTTTCGAATCATTTAGATCCTAGAAAAGACATATTAAAATGTTGGTTCCAGTACAAATGATAAAAATCGATGTGTTTTCATTAGAATTAACTAAAATGTTCCTGATTTTCCGTTTATATTACCAATGGAAGATGTACACGTAAAACCGCTCTAATCCAGCTGAAACGTCGATATATGCAATAAAAACAGAACTTCTCCACTTTCAATATAATACACAGTATTTTAACGAGAAACAAATAGTTGATTGAAAATTAAGTATTTAAGGTTCCTGATTTTCCGTTTATAGTACCAATGGAAGATGTCCACTTAAACCCCGCTCTACTCCGGCTGAAACGTCGATATATGCAATAAAAACAGAACATCTCCCCTTTCAATATCTTACACAGTATTTTAACGAGAAACAAATAGTTGATTGAAAATTAGGTATTTAAGGTTAATTTCTAACCAATTATATGTTTGCATCATTTTTATCGTATATATAAGGAATTTATAACAATAAACTGAAAATTCACAAAAACGTGAAAAACGGCAAAATATTGCCTAATTCGATGATATTTTGTTTAAATCACATAAGGGAAAAGGAAAAGGATAAACGTCAAAATATTGCTAAATTCGATGATTTTTAGTACAAAACAAAATGCAAGAAAACTTGCCAAAAAATGCAATATTATGCGAAATTCTGAGATTTGAAGGCCAAATCATATATCGTGAGAAAACATGAAGTAGTATCGAAATGTTAGTTAAAACGAATATATTTACGTAAAATCACACTACATGAAAAACGTGAAAAAAGTCACTATATTACCAAATTTGAGGAGTTTAATTTCAAATTATATGGCGAGGTTTCGTATTACTTAGATCCCAGAAAAGACATATTAAAATGTTGTTTCCAATACAAATGATAAAAATCAATGTGTTTTCATTAGAATTTACTAAAATGTTCCTGATTTTATGTTTATATAACCAATGGAAGATGTACACGTAAAACCGCTCTAATCCGGCTGAAACGTCGATATATGCAATAAAAACAGAACTTTTCCCCTTTTAAATATCTTACACAGTATCTTAACGAGAAACAAATAGTTGGTTGAAAATAAAGTATTTATGGATAATTTCTAACCAATTATGTGTTTGCATCATTTTTATGGTATATATATTGAATTAATAACAATAAACTGAAAATTTACAGAAACGTGAAATAACGGCAAAATATTGCCTAATTCGATGATATTTTGTTTAAATCACATAAGGGAAAAGGGGGATGTTGAACGACAAAATATTGCTAAATTCGATGATTTTTTATACAAACCAAATGCAGGAAAACTAGCTAAAAAATGTAATATTATGCGAAATTCTGAGATTTCAAAGCTAAATCACATATCGTGAGAAAACATTAAGTAGTATCGAAATATTGGTATAAACGAATATATTTACGTAAAATCACACTACATGAAAAACGTGAAAAAAGTCACTATATTACCAAATTTGAGGATTTTAACTTCAAATTATAAAGCGAGGTTTCGTATCATTTAGTTCCTAGAAAAGACATATTAAAATGTTGGTTCCAGTACAAATGATAAAAATCGATGTGTTTTCATTAGAATTAACTAAAATGTTCCTGATTTTCCGTTTATATTACCAATAGAAGATGTACACGTAAAACCGCTCTAATCCAGCTGAAACGTCGATATATGCAATAAAAACAGAACTTCTCCACTTTCAATATAATACACAGTATTTTAACGAGAAACAAATAGCTGTTTGAAAATTAAGTATTTAACGTTCCTGATTTTCCGTTTATATTACCAATGGAAGATGTACACTTAAACCCCGCTCTACTCCGGCTGAAACGTCGATATATGCAATAAAAATAGAACATCTCCCCTTTCAATATCTTACACAGTATTTTAACGAGAAACAAATAGTTGATTGAAAATTAGGTATTTAAGGTTAATTTCTAACCAATTATATGTTTGCATCATTTTTATCGTATATATAAGGAATTAATAACAATTAACTGAAAATTCACAAAAACGTGAAAAATGGCAAAATATTGCCTAATTCGATGATATTTTGTTTAAATCACATAAGGGAAAAGGAAAAGGATAAACGTCAAAATATTGCTAAATTCGATGATTTTTAGTACAAAACAAAATGCAAGAAAACTTGCCAAAAAATGCAATATTATGCGAAATTCTGAGATTTGAAGGCCAAATCATATATCGTGAGAAAACATGAAGTAGTATCGAAATGTTAGTTAAAACGAATATATTTACGTAAAATCACACTACATGAAAAACGTGAAAAAGTCACTATATTACCAAATTTGAGGAGTTTAATTTCAAATTATATGGCGAGGTTTCGTATTACTTAGATCCCAGAAAAGACATATTAAAATGTTGTTTCCAATACAAATGATAAAAATCAATGTGTTTTCATTAGAATTTAATAAAATGTTCCTGATTTTATGTTTATATAACCAATGGAAGATGTACACGTAAAACCGCTCTAATCCGGCTGAAACGTCGATATATGCAATAAAAACAGAACTTTTCCCCTTTTAAATATCTTACACAGTATCTTAACGAGAAACAAATAGTTGGTTGAAAATAAAGTATTTATGGATAATTTCTAACCAATTATGTGTTTGCATCATTTTTATGGTATATATATTGAATTAATAACAATAAACTGAAAATTTACAGAAACGTGAAATAACGGCAAAATATTGCCTAATTCGATGATATTTTGTTTAAATCACATAAGGGAAAAGGGGGATGATGAACGACAAAATATTGCTAAATTCGATGATTTTTTATACAAACCAAATGCAGGAAAACTAGCTAAAAAATGTAATATTATGCGAAATTCTGAGATTTCAAAGCTAAATCACATATCGTGAGAAAACATTAAGTAGTATCGAAATATTGGTATAAACGAATATATTTACTTAAAATCACACTACATGAAAAACGTGAAAAAAGTCACTATATTACCAAATTTGAGGATTTTAACTTCAAATTATAAAGCGAGGTTTCGAATCATTTAGATCCTAGAAAAGACATATTAAAATGTTGGTTCCAGTACAAATGATAAAAATCGATGTGTTTTCATTAGAATTAACTAAAATGTTCCTGATTTTCCGTTTATATTACCAATGGAAGATGTACACGTAAAACCGCTCTAATCCAGCTGAAACGTCGATATATGCAATAAAAACAGAACTTCTCCCCTTTCAATATCTTACACAGTATTTTAACGAGAAACAAATAGTTGATTGAAAATTGAGTATTTAAGGTTCCTGATTTTCCGTTAATATTACCAATGGAAGATGCACACGTAAAACCGCTCTACTCCGGCTGAAACGTCGATATATGCAATAAAAACAGAACTTCTCCCCTTTCAATATCTTACACAGTATTTTAACGAGAAACAAATAGTTGATTGAAAATTAAGTATTTAAGGTTAATTTCTAACCAATTATGTGTTTGCATCATTTTTATCGTATATATAATAAATCAATAACAATAAACTGAAAATTCACAAAAACGTGGAAAAACTGCAAAATATTGCCTAATTCCATCATATTTTGTTTAAATCACATAAAGGAAAAGGGGGATGATAAACGTCAAAATATTGCTAAATTCGATGATTTTTAGTACAAAACAAAATGCAAGAAAACTTGCCAAAAAATGCAATATTATACGAAATTCTGAGATTTGAAGGCCAAATCATATATCGTGAGAAAACATGAAGTAGTATCGAAATATTAGTAAAAACGAATATATTTACGTAAAATCACTCTACATGAAAAACGTGAAAAAAGTCACTATATTACCAAATTTGAGGATTTTAACTTCAAATTATAAAGCGAGGTTTCGTATCATTTAGTTCCTAGAAAAGACATTAAAATGTTGGTTCCAGTACAAATGATAAAAATCGATGTGTTTTCATTAGAATTAACTAAAATGTTCCTGATTTTCAGTTTATATTACCAATGGAAGATGTACACGTAAAACCGCTCTAATCCAGCTGAAACGTCGATATATGCAATAAAAACAGAACTTCCCCACTTTCAATATAATACACAGTATTTTAACGAGAAACAAATAGTTGATTGAAAATTAAGTATTTAAGGTTCCTGATTTTCCGTTTATAGTACCAATGGAAGATGTACACTTAAACCCCGCTCTACTCCGGCTGAAACGTCGATATATGCAATAAAAACAGAACATCTCCCCTTTCAATATCTTACACAGTATTTTAACGAGAAACAAATAGTTGATTGAAAATTAGGTATTTAAGGTTAATTTCTAACCAATTATATGTTTGCATCATTTTTATCGTATATATAAGGAATTAATAACAATAAACTGAAAATTCACAAAAACGTGAAAAACGGCAAAATATTGCCTAATTCGATGATATTTTGTTTAAATCACATAAGGGAAAAGGAAAAGGATAAACGTCAAAATATTGCTAAATTCGATGATTTTTAGTACAAAACAAAATGCAAGAAAACTTGCCAAAAAATGCAATATTATGCGAAATTCTGAGATTTGAAGGCCAAATCATATATCGTGAGAAAACATGAAGTAGTATCGAAATGTTAGTTAAAACGAATATATTTACGTAAAATCACACTACATGAAAAACGTGAAAAAAGTCACTATATTACCAAATTTGAGGAGTTTAATTTCAAATTATATGGCGAGGTTTCGTATTACTTAGATCCCAGAAAAGACATATTAAAATGTTGTTTCCAATAGAAATGATAAAAATCAATGTGTTTTCATTAGAATTTACTAAAATGTTCCTGATTTTATGTTTATATAACCAATGGAAGATGTACACGTAAAACCGCTCTAATCCGGCTGAAACGTCGATATATGCAATAAAAACAGAACTTTTCCCCTTTTAAATATCTTACACAGTATCTTAACGAGAAACAAATAGTTGGTTGAAAATAAAGTATTTATGGATAATTTCTAACCAATTATGTGTTTGCATCATTTTTATGGTATATATATTGAATTAATAACAATAAACTGAAAATTTACAGAAACGTGAAATAACGGCAAAATATTGCCTAATTCGATGATATTTTGTTTAAATCACATAAGGGAAAAGGGGGATGTTGAACGACAAAATATTGCTAAATTCGATGATTTTTTATACAAACCAAATGCAGGAAAACTAGCTAAAAAATGTAATATTATGCGAAATTCTGAGATTTCAAAGCTAAATCACATATCGTGAGAAAACATTAAGTAGTATCGAAATATTGGTATAAACGAATATATTTACGTAAAATCACACTACATGAAAAACGTGAAAAAAGTCACTATATTACCAAATTTGAGGATTTTAACTTCAAATTATAAAGCGAGGTTTCGTATCATTTAGTTCCTAGAAAAGACATATTAAAATGTTGGTTCCAGTACAAATGATAAAAATCGATGTGTTTTCATTAGAATTAACTAAAATGTTCCTGATTTTCCGTTTATATTACCAATAGAAGATGTACACGTAAAACCGCTCTAATCCAGCTGAAACGTCGATATATGCAATAAAAACAGAACTTCTCCACTTTCAATATAATACACAGTATTTTAACGAGAAACAAATAGTTGTTTGAAAATTAAGTATTTAAGGTTCCTGATTTTCCGTTTATATTACCAATGGAAGATGTACACTTAAACCCCGCTCTACTCCGGCTGAAACGTCGATATATGCAATAAAAATAGAACATCTCCCCTTTCAATATCTTACACAGTATTTTAACGAGAAACAAATAGTTGATTGAAAATTAGGTATTTAAGGTTAATTTCTAACCAATTATATGTTTGCATCATTTTTATCGTATATATAAGGAATTAATAACAATTAACTGAAAATTCACAAAAACGTGAAAAATGGCAAAATATTGCCTAATTCGATGATATTTTGTTTAAATCACATAAGGGAAAAGGAAAAGGATAAACGTCAAAATATTGCTAAATTCGATGATTTTTAGTACAAAACAAAATGCAAGAAAACTTGCCAAAAAATGCAATATTATGCGAAATTCTGAGATTTGAAGGCCAAATCATATATCGTGAGAAAACATGAAGTAGTATCGAAATATTGGTAAAACTAATATATTTACGTAAAATCACACTACATGAAAAACGTGAAAAAAGTCACAATATTACCAAATTTGAGTATTTTAACTTCAAATTATAAAGCGAGGTTTCGTATCATTTAGTTCCTAGAAAAGACATATTAAAATGTTGGTTCCAGTACAAATGATAAAAATCGATGTGTTTTCATTAGAATTAACTAAAATGTTCCTGATTTTTTGTTTATATTACCAATGGAAGATGTACACGTAAAACCGCTCTAATCCAGCTGAAACGTCGATATATGCAATAAAAACAGAACTTCTCCCCTTTCAATATCTTACACAGTATTTTAACGAGAAACAAATAGTTGATTGAAAATTGAGTATTTAAGGTTCCTGATTTTCCGTTAATATTACCAATGGAAGATGCACACGTAAAACCGCTCTACTCCGGCTGAAACGTCGATATATGCAATAAAAACAGAACTTCTCCCCTTTCAATATCTTACACAGTATTTTAACGAGAAACAAATAGTTGATTGAAAATTAAGTATTTAAGGTTAATTTCTAACCAATTATGTGTTTGCATCATTTTTATCGTATATATAATAAATCAATAACAATAAACTGAAAATTCACAAAAACGTGGAAAAACTGCAAAATATTGCCTAATTCCATCATATTTTGTTTAAATCACATAAAGGAAAAGGGGGATGATAAACGTCAAAATATTGCTAAATTCGATGATTTTTAGTACAAAACAAAATGCAAGAAAACTTGCCAAAAAATGCAATATTATACGAAATTCTGAGATTTGAAGGCCAAATCATATATCGTGAGAAAACATGAAGTAGTATCGAAATATTAGTAAAAACGAATATATTTACGTAAAATCACTCTACATGAAAAACGTGAAAAAAGTCACTATATTACCAAATTTGAGGATTTTAACTTCAAATTATAAAGCGAGGTTTCGTATCATTTAGTTCCTAGAAAAGACATATTAAAATGTTGGTTCCAGTACAAATGATAAAAATCGATGTGTTTTCATTAGAATTAACTAAAATGTTCCTGATTTTCAGTTTATATTACCAATGGAAGATGTACACGTAAAACCGCTCTAATCCAGCTGAAACGTCGATATATGCAATAAAAACAGAACTTCTCCACTTTCAATATAATACACAGTATTTTAACGAGAAACAAATAGTTGATTGAAAATTAAGTATTTAAGGTTCCTGATTTTCCGTTTATAGTACCAATGGAAGATGTACACTTAAACCCCGCTCTACTCCGGCTGAAACGTCGATATATGCAATAAAAACAGAACATCTCCCCTTTCAATATCTTACACAGTATTTTAACGAGAAACAAATAGTTGATTGAAAATTAGGTATTTAAGGTTAATTTCTAACCAATTATATGTTTGCATCATTTTTATCGTATATATAAGGAATTAATAACAATAAACTGAAAATTCACAAAAACGTGAAAAATGGCAAAATATTGCCTAATTCGATGATATTTTGTTTAAATCACATAAGGGAAAAGGAAAAGGATAAACGTCAAAATATTGCTAAATTCGATGATTTTTAGTACAAAACAAAATGCAAGAAAACTTGCCAAAAAATGCAATATTATGCGAAATTCTGAGATTTGAAGGCCAAATCATATATCGTGAGAAAACATGAAGTAGTATCGAAATGTTAGTTAAAACGAATATATTTACGTAAAATCACACTACATGAAAAACGTGAAAAAAGTCACTATATTACCAAATTTGAGGAGTTTAATTTCAAATTATATGGCGAGGTTTCGTATTACTTAGATCCCAGAAAAGACATATTAAAATGTTGTTTCCAATACAAATGATAAAAATCAATGTGTTTTCATTAGAATTTACTAAAATGTTCCTGATTTTATGTTTATATAACCAATGGAAGATGTACACGTAAAACCGCTCTAATCCGGCTGAAACGTCGATATATGCAATAAAAACAGAACTTTTCCCCTTTTAAATATCTTACACAGTATCTTAACGAGAAACAAATAGTTGGTTGAAAATAAAGTATTTATGGATAATTTCTAACCAATTATGTGTTTGCATCATTTTTATGGTATATATATTGAATTAATAACAATAAACTGAAAATTTACAGAAACGTGAAATAACGGCAAAATATTGCCTAATTCGATGATATTTTGTTTAAATCACATAAGGGAAAAGGGGGATGATGAACGACAAAATATTGCTAAATTCGATGATTTTTTATACAAACCAAATGCAGGAAAACTAGCTAAAAAATGTAATATTATGCGAAATTCTGAGATTTCAAAGCTAAATCACATATCGTGAGAAAACATTAAGTAGTATCGAAATATTGGTATAAACGAATATATTTACTTAAAATCACACTACATGAAAAACGTGAAAAAAGTCACTATATTACCAAATTTGAGGATTTTAACTTCAAATTATAAAGCGAGGTTTCGTATCATTTAGATCCTAGAAAAGACATATTAAAATGTTGGTTCCAGTACAAATGATAAAAATCGATGTGTTTTCATTAGAATTAACTAAAATGTTCCTGATTTTCCGTTTATATTACCAATGGAAGATGTACACGTAAAACCGCTCTAATCCAGCTGAAACGTCGATATATGCAATAAAAACAGAACTTCTCCCCTTTCAATATCTTACACAGTATTTTAACGAGAAACAAATAGTTGATTGAAAATTGAGTATTTAAGGTTCCTGATTTTCCGTTAATATTACCAATGGAAGATGCACACGTAAAACCGCTCTACTCCGGCTGAAACGTCGATATATGCAATAAAAACAGAACTTCTCCCCTTTCAATATCTTACACAGTATTTTAACGAGAAACAAATAGTTGATTGAAAATTAAGTATTTAAGGTTAATTTCTAACCAATTATGTGTTTGCATCATTTTTATCGTATATATAATAAATCAATAAAAATAAACTGAAAATTCACAAAAACGTGGAAAAACTGCAAAATATTGCCTAATTCCATCATATTTTGTTTAAATCACATAAAGGAAAAGGGGGATGATAAACGTCAAAATATTGCTAAATTCGATGATTTTTAGTACAAAACAAAATGCAAGAAAACTTGCCAAAAAATGCAATATTATACGAAATTCTGAGATTTGAAGGCCAAATCATATATCGTGAGAAAACATGAAGTAGTATCGAAATATTAGTAAAAACGAATATATTTACGTAAAATCACTCTACATGAAAAACGTGAAAAAAGTCACTATATTACCAAATTTGAGGATTTTAACTTCAAATTATAAAGCGAGGTTTCGTATCATTTAGTTCCTAGAAAAGACATATTAAAATGTTGGTTCCAGTACAAATGATAAAAATCGATGTGTTTTCATTAGAATTAACTAAAATGTTCCTGATTTTCAGTTTATATTACCAATGGAAGATGTACACGTAAAACCGCTCTAATCCAGCTGAAACGTCGATATATGCAATAAAAACAGAACTTCTCCACTTTCAATATAATACACAGTATTTTAACGAGAAACAAATAGTTGATTGAAAATTAAGTATTTAAGGTTCCTGATTTTCCGTTTATAGTACCAATGGAAGATGTACACTTAAACCCCGCTCTACTCCGGCTGAAACGTCGATATATGCAATAAAAACAGAACATCTCCCCTTTCAATATCTTACACAGTATTTTAACGAGAAACAAATAGTTGATTGAAAATTAGGTATTTAAGGTTAATTTCTAACCAATTATATGTTTGCATCATTTTTATCGTATATATAAGGAATTAATAACAATAAACTGAAAATTCACAAAAACGTGAAAAACGGCAAAATATTGCCTAATTCGATGATATTTTGTTTAAATCACATAAGGGAAAAGGAAAAGGATAAACGTCAAAATATTGCTAAATTCGATGATTTTTAGTACAAAACAAAATGCAAGAAAACTTGCCAAAAAATGCAATATTGTGCGAAATTCTGAGATTTGAAGGCCAAATCATATATCGTGAGAAAACATGAAGTAGTATCGAAATGTTAGTTAAAACGAATATATTTACGTAAAATCACACTACATGAAAAACGTGAAAAAAGTCACTATATTACCAAATTTGAGGAGTTTAATTTCAAATTATATGGCGAGGTTTCGTATTACTTAGATCCCAGAAAAGACATATTAAAATGTTGTTTCCAATACAAATGATAAAAATCAATGTGTTTCCATTAGAATTTACTAAAATGTTCCTGATTTTATGTTTATATAACCAATTGAAGATGTACACGTAAAACCGCTCTAATCCGGCTGAAACGTCGATATATGCAATAAAAACAGAACTTTTCCCCTTTTAAATATCTTACACAGTATCTTAACGAGAAACAAATAGTTGGTTGAAAATAAAGTATTTATGGATAATTTCTAACCAATTATGTGTTTGCATCATTTTTATGGTATATTTATTGAATTAATAACAATAAACTGAAAATTTACAGAAACGTGAAATAACGGCAAAATATTGCCTAATTCGATGATATTTTGTTTAAATCACATAAGGGAAAAGGGGGATGATGAACGACAAAATATTGCTAAATTCGATGATTTTTTATACAAACCAAATGCAGGAAAACTAGCTAAAAAATGTAATATTATGCGAAATTCTGAGATTTCAAAGCTAAATCACATATCGTGAGAAAACATTAAGTAGTATCGAAATATTGGAATAAACGAATATATTTACTTAAAATCACACTACATGAAAGACGTGAAAAAAGTCACTATATTACCAAATTTCAGGATTTTAACTTCAAATTATAGAGCGAGGTTTCGTATCATTTAGATCCTAGAAAAGACATATTAAAATGTTGGTTCCAGTACAAATGATAAAAATCGATGTGTTTTCATTAGAATTAACTAAAATGTTCCTGATTTTCCGTTTATATTACCAATGGAAGATGTACACGTAAAACCGCTCTAATCCAGCTGAAACGTCGATATATGCAATAAAAACAGAACTTCTCCCCTTTCAATATCTTACACAGTATTTTAACGAGAAACAAATAGTTGATTGAAAATTGAGTATTTAAGGTTCCTGATTTTCCGTTAATATTACCAATGGAAGATGCACACGTAAAACCGCTCTACTCCGGCTGAAACGTCGATATATGCAATAAAAACAGAACTTCTCCCCTTTCAATATCTTACACAATATTTTAACGAGAAACAAATAGTTGATTGAAAATTAAGTATTTAAGGTTAATTTCTAACCAATTATGTGTTTGCATCATTTTTATCGTATATATAATAAATCAATAACAATAAACTGAAAATTCACAAAAACGTGGAAAAACTGCAAAATATTGCCTAATTCCATCATATTTTGTTTAAATCACATAAAGGAAAAGGGGGATGATAAACGTCAAAATATTGCTAAATTCGATGATTTTTAGTACAAAACAAAATGCAAGAAAACTTGCCAAAAAATGCAATATTATGCTAAATTCTGAGATTTGAAGGCCAAATCATATATCGTGAGAAAACATGAAGTAGTATCGAAATATTAGTAAAAACGAATATATTTACGTAAAATAACACTACATGAAAAACGTGAAAAAAGTCACTATATTACCAAATTTGAGGATTTTAACTTCAAATTATAAAGCGAGGTTTCGTATCATTTAGTTCCTAGAAAAGACATATTAAAATGTTGGTTCCAGTACAAATGATAAAAATCGATGTGTTTTCATTAGAATTAACTAAAATGTTCCTGATTTTCAGTTTATATTACCAATGGAAGATGTACACGTAAAACCGCTCTAATCCAGCTGAAACGTCGATATATGCAATAAAAACAGAACTTCTCCACTTTCAATATAATACACAGTATTTTAACGAGAAACAAATAGTTGATTGAAAATTAAGTATTTAAGGTTCCTGATTTTCCGTTTATAGTACCAATGGTAGATGTACACTTAAACCCCGCTCTACTCCGGCTGAAACGTCGATATATGCAATAAAAACAGAACATCTCCCCTTTTAATATCTTACACAGTATTTTAACGAGAAACAAATAGTTGATTGAAAATTAGGTATTTAAGGTTAATTTCTAACCAATTATATGTTTGCATCATTTTTATCGTATATATAAGGAATTTATAACTATAAACTGAAAATTCACAAAAACGTGAAAAACGGCAAAATATTGCCTAATTCGATGATATTTTGTTTAAATCACATAAGGGAAAAGGAAAAGGATAAACGTCAAAATATTGCTAAATTCGATGATTTTTAGTACAAAACAAAATGCAAGAAAACTTGCCAAAAAATGCAATATTATGCGAAATTCTGAGATTTGAAGGCCAAATCATATATCGTGAGAAAACATGATGTAGTATCGAAATGTTAGTTAAAACGAATATATTTACGTAAAATCACACTACATGAAAAACGTGAAAAAAGTCACTATATTACCAAATTTGAGGAGTTTAATTTCAAATTATATGGCGAGGTTTCGTATTACTTAGATCCCAGAAAAGACATATTAAAATGTTGTTTCCAATACAAATGATAAAAATCAATGTGTTTTCATTAGAATTTACTAAAATGTTCCTGATTTTATGTTTATATAACCAATGGAATATGTACACGTAAAACCGCTCTAATCCGGCTGAAACGTCGATATATGCAATAAAAACAGAACTTTTCCCCTTTTAAATATCTTACACAGTATCTTAACGAGAAACAAATAGTTGGTTGAAAATAAAGTATTTATGGATAATTTCTAACCAATTATGTGTTTGCATCATTTTTATGGTATATATATTGAATTAATAACAATAAACTGAAAATTTACAGAAACGTGAAATAATGGCAAAATATTGCCTAATTCGATGATATTTTGTTTAAATCACATAAGGGAAAAGGAAAAGGATAAACGTCAAAATATTGCTAAATTCGATGATTTTTAGTACAAAACAAAATGCAAGAAAACTTGCCAAAAAATGCAATATTATGCGAAATTCTGAGATTTGAAGGCCAAATCATATATCGTGAGAAAACATGAAGTAGTATCGAAATATTGGTAAAACTAATATATTTACGTAAAATCACACTACATGAAAAACGTGAAAAAAGTCACAATATTACCAAATTTGAGTATTTTAACTTCAAATTATAAAGCGAGGTTTCGTATCATTTAGTTCCTAGAAAAGACATATTAAAATGTTGGTTCCAGTACAAATGATAAAAATCGAGGTGTTTTCATTAGAATTAACTAAAATGTTCCTGATTTTCTGTTTATATTACCAATGGAAGATGTACACGTAAAACCGCTCTAATCCAGCTGAAACGTCGATATATGCAATAAAAACAGAACTTCTCCCCTTTCAATATCTTACACAGTATTTTAACGAGAAACAAATAGTTGATTGAAAATTGACTATTTAAGGTTCCTGATTTTCCGTTAATATTACCAATGGAAGATGCACACGTAAAACCGCTCTACTCCGGCTGAAATGTCGATATATGCAATAAAAACAGAACTTCTCCCCTTTCAATATCTTACACAGTATTTTAACGAGAAACAAATAGTTGATTGAAAATTAAGTATTTAAGTTTAATTTCGAACCAATTATGTGTTTGCATCATTTTTATCGTATATATAATAAATCAATAACAATAAACTGAAAATTTACAAAAACGTGGAAAACTGCAAAATATTGCCTAATTCCATCATATTTTGTTTAAATCACATAAAGGAAAAGGGGGATGATAAACGTCAAAATATTGCTAAATTCGATGATTTTTAGTACAAAACAAAATGCAAGAAAACTTGCCAAAAAATGCAATATTATGCGAAATTCTGAGATTTGAAGGCCAAATCATATATCGTGAGAAAACATGAAGTAGTATCGAAATATTAGTAAAAACGAATATATTTACGTAAAATCACACTACATGAAAAACGTGAAAAAAGTCACTATATTACCAAATTTGAGGATTTTAACTTCAAATTATAAAGCGAGGTTTCGTATCATTTAGTTCCTAGAAAAGACATATTAAAATGTTGGTTCCAGTAGAAATGATAAAAATCGATGTGTTTTCATTAGAATTAACTAAAATGTTCCTGATTTTCAGTTTATATTACCAATGGAAGATGTACACGTAAAACCGCGCTAATCCAGCTGAAACGTCGATATATGCAATAAAAACAGAACTTCTCCACTTTCAATATAATACACAGTATTTTAACGAGAAACAAATAGTTGATTGAAAATTAAGTATTTAAGGTTCCTGATTTTCCGTTTATAGTACCAATGGAAGATGTACACTTAAACCCCGCTCTACTCCGGCTGAAACGTCGATATATGCAATAAAAATAGAACATCTCCCCTTTCAATATCTTACACAGTATTTTAACGAGAAACAAATAGTTGATTGAAAATTAGGTATTTAAGGTTAATTTCTAACCAATTATATGTTTGCATCATTTTTATCGTATATATAAGGAATTAATAACAATAAACTGAAAATTCACAAAAACGTGAAAAACGCCAAAATATTGCCTAATTCGATGATATTTTGTTTAAATCACATAAGGGAAAAGGAAAAGGATAAACGTCAAAATATTGCTAAATTCGATGATTTTTAGTACAAAGCAAAATGCAAGAAAACTTGCCAAAAAATGCAATATTATGCGAAATTCTGAGATTTGAAGGCCAAATCATATATCGTGAGAAAACATGAAGTAGTATCGAAATGTTAGTTAAAACGAATATATTTACGTAAAATCACACTACATGAAAAACGTGAAAAAAGTCACTATATTACAAAATTTGAGGAGTTTAATTTCAAATTATATGGCGAGGTTTCGTATTACTTAGATCCCAGAAAAGACATATTAAAATGTTGTTTCCAATACAAATGATAAAAATCAATGTGTTTTCATTAGAATTTACTAAAATGTTCCTGATTTTATGTTTATATAACCAATGGAAGATGTACACGTAAAACCGCTCTAATCCGGCTGAAACGTCGATATATGCAATAAAAACAGAACTTTTCCCCTTTTAAATATCTTACACAGTATCTTAACGAGAAGCAAATAGTGGTTGAAAATAAAGTATTTATGGATAATTTCTAACCAATTATGTGTTTGCATCATTTTTATGGTATATATATTGAATTAATAACAATAAACAGAAAATTTACAGAAACGTGAAATAACGGCAAAATATTGCCTAATTCGATGATATTTTGTTTAAATCACATAAGGATAAAGGAAAAGGATAAACGTCAAAATATTGCTAAATTCGATGATTTTTAGTACAAAACAAAATGCAAGAAAACTTGCCAAAAAATGCAATATTATGCGAAATTCTGAGATTTGAAGGCCAAATCATATATCGTGAGAAAACATGAAGTAGTATCGAAATATTGGTAACAACGAATATATTTACGTAAAATCACACTACATGAAAAACGTGAAAAAAGTCACTATATTACCAAATTTGAGTATTTTAACTTCAAATTATAAGGCAAGGTTTCGTATTACTAACATCCCAGAAACGACATATTAAAATGTTGTTTCCAATACAAATTATAAAAATCGATGTGTTTTCATTAGAATTAAGTAAAATGTTCCTGATTTTCCGTTTATATTACCAATGGAAGATGTACACGTAAAACCGCTCTAATCCAGCTGAAACGTCGATATATGCAATAAAAACAGAACTTCTCCCCTTTCAATATCTTACACAGTATTTTAACGAGAAACAAATAGTTGATTGAAAATTGAGTATTTAAGGTTCCTGAATTTCCGTTAATATTACCAATGGAAGATGCACACGTAAAACCGCTCTACTCCGGCTGAAACGTCGATATATGCAATAAAAACAGAACTTCTCCCCTTTCAATATCTTACACAGTATTTTAACGAGAAACATATAGTTGATTGAAAATTAAGTATTTAAGGTTAATTTCTAACCAATTATGTGTTTGCATCATTTTTATCGTATATATAATAAATCAATAACAATAAACTGAAAATACACAAAAACGTGGAAAAACTGCAAAATATTGCCTAATTCCATCATATTTTGTTTAAATTACATAAAGGAAAAGGGGGATGATAAACGTCAAAATATTGCTAAATTCGATGATTTTTAGTACAAAACAAAATGCAAGAAAACTTGCCAAAAAATGCAATATTATACGAAATTCTGAGATTTGAAAGCTAAATCATATATCGTGAGAAAACATGAAGTAGTATCGAAATATTAGTAAAAACGAATATATTTACGTAAAATCACACAACATGAAAAACGTGAAAAAAGTCACTATATTATCAAATTTGAGGATTTTAACTTCAAATTATAAAGCGAGGTTTCGTATCATTTAGATCCTAGAAAAGACATATTAAAATGTTGGTTCCAGTACAAATGATAAAAATCGATGTGTTTAAAAACTGCAGGGGGGGTTTGGGCAAAATGTGACCCATCGCCGCTTTCAGTAACTGGCTTATTTTGGGTATTAAAAATCGTAATTTCACACGGCGATTACGTGCAGAAAGCCAGAATTTGCCTCCAAAATATGGCTCAAGCGTCGAATTTTGAATTTTTGGGATATTTTAAAAACGGCAGGGAGGGTTTGGCCTATTGTACAAAGCAAAATGCAAGAAAACTTGCCAAAAAATGCAATATTATGCGAAATTCTGAGATTTGAAGGCCAAATCATATATCGTGAGAAAACATGAAGTAGTATCGAAATGTTAGTTAAAACGAATATATTTACGTAAAATCACACTACATGAAAAACGTGAAAAAAGTCACTATATTACAAAATTTGAGGAGTTTAATTTCAAATTATATGGCGAGGTTTCGTATTACTTAGATCCCAGAAAAGACATATTAAAATGTTGTTTCCAATACAAATGATAAAAATCAATGTGTTTTCATTAGAATTTACTAAAATGTTCCTGATTTTATGTTTATATAACCAATGGAAGATGTACACGTAAAACCGCTCTAATCCGGCTGAAACGTCGATATATGCAATAAAAACAGAACTTTTCCCCTTTTAAATATCTTACACAGTATCTTAACGAGAAGCAAATAGTGGTTGAAAATAAAGTATTTATGGATAATTTCTAACCAATTATGTGTTTGCATCATTTTTATGGTATATATATTGAATTAATAACAATAAACAGAAAATTTACAGAAACGTGAAATAACGGCAAAATATTGCCTAATTCGATGATATTTTGTTTAAATCACATAAGGATAAAGGAAAAGGATAAACGTCAAAATATTGCTAAATTCGATGATTTTTAGTACAAAACAAAATGCAAGAAAACTTGCCAAAAAATGCAATATTATGCGAAATTCTGAGATTTGAAGGCCAAATCATATATCGTGAGAAAACATGAAGTAGTATCGAAATATTGGTAAAAACGAATATATTTACGTAAAATCACACTACATGAAAAACGTGAAAAAAGTCACTATATTACCAAATTTGAGTATTTTAACTTCAAATTATAAGGCAAGGTTTCGTATTACTAACATCCCAGAAACGACATATTAAAATGTTGTTTCCAATACAAATTATAAAAATCGATGTGTTTTCATTAGAATTAAGTAAAATGTTCCTGATTTTCCGTTTATATTACCAATGGAAGATGTACACGTAAAACCGCTCTAATCCAGCTGAAACGTCGATATATGCAATAAAAACAGAACTTCTCCCCTTTCAATATCTTACACAGTATTTTAACGAGAAACAAATAGTTGATTGAAAATTGAGTATTTAAGGTTCCTGAATTTCCGTTAATATTACCAATGGAAGATGCACACGTAAAACCGCTCTACTCCGGCTGAAACGTCGATATATGCAATAAAAACAGAACTTCTCCCCTTGCAATATCTTACACAGTATTTTAACGAGAAACATATAGTTGATTGAAAATTAAGTATTTAAGGTTAATTTCTAACCAATTATGTGTTTGCATCATTTTTATCGTATATATAATAAATCAATAACAATAAACTGAAAATACACAAAAACGTGGAAAAACTGCAAAATATTGCCTAATTCCATCATATTTTGTTTAAATTACATAAAGGAAAAGGGGGATGATAAACGTCAAAATATTGCTAAATTCGATGATTTTTAGTACAAAACAAAATGCAAGAAAACTTGCCAAAAAATGCAATATTATACGAAATTCTGAGATTTGAAAGCTAAATCATATATCGTGAGAAAACATGAAGTAGTATCGAAATATTAGTAAAAACGAATATATTTACGGAAAATCACACTACATGAAAAACGTGAAAAAAGTCACTATATTATCAAATTTGAGGATTTTAACTTCAAATTATAAAGCGAGGTTTCGTATCATTTAGTTCCTAGAAAAGACATATTAAAATGTTGGTTCCAGTACAAATGATAAAAATCGATGTGTTTTCATTAGAATTAACTAAAATGTTCCTGATTTTCAGTTTATATTACCAATGGAAGATGTACACGTAAAACCGCTCTAATCCAGCTGAAACGTCGATATATGCAATAAAAACAGAACTTCTCCACTTTCAATATAATACACAGTATTTTAACGAGAAACAAATAGTTGATTGAAAATTAAGTATTTAAGGTTCCTGATTTTCCGTTTATAGTACCAATGGAAGATGTACACTTAAACCCCGCTCTACTCCGGCTGAAACGTCGATATATGCAATAAAAACAGAACATCTCCCCTTTCAATATCTTACACAGTATTTTAACGAGAAACAAATAGTTGATTGAAAATTAGGTATTTAAGGTTAATTTCTAACCAATTATATGTTTGCATCATTTTTATCGTATATATAAGGAATTAATAACAATAAACTGAAAATTCACAAAAACGTGAAAAACGGCAAAATATTGCCTAATTCGATGATATTTTGTTTAAATCACATAAGGGAAAAGGAAAAGGATAAACGTCAAAATATTGCTAAATTCGATGATTTTTAGTACAAAACAAAATGCAAGAAAACTTGCCAAGAAATGCAATATTATGCGAAATTCTGAGATTTGAAGGCCAAATCATATATCGTGAGAAAACATGAAGTAGTATCGAAATGTTAGTTAAAACGAATATATTTACGTAAAATCACACTACATGAAAAACGTGAAAAAAGTCACTATATTACCAAATTTGAGGAGTTTAATTTCAAATTATATGGCGAGGTTTCGTATTACTTAGATCCCAGAAAAGACATATTAAAATGTTGTTTCCAATACAAATGATAAAAATCAATGTGTTTTCATTAGAATTTACTAAAATGTTCCTGATTTTATGTTTATATAACCAATTGAAGATGTACACGTAAAACCGCTCTAATCCGGCTGAAACGTCGATATATGCAATAAAAACAGAACTTTTCCCCTTTTAAATATCTTACACAGTATCTTAACGAGAAACAAATAGTTGGTTGAAAATAAAGTATTTATGGATAATTTCTAACCAATTATGTGTTTGCATCATTTTTATGGTATATATATTGAATTAATAACAATAAACTGAAAATTTACAGAAACGTGAAATAACGGCAAAATATTGCCTAATTCGATGATATTTTGTTTAAATCACATAAGGGAAAAGGGGGATGATGAACGACAAAATATTGCTAAATTCGATGATTTTTTATACAAACCAAATGCAGGAAAACTAGCTAAAAAATGTAATATTATGCGAAATTCTGAGATTTCAAAGCTAAATCACATATCGTGAGAAAACATTAAGTAGTATCGAAATATTGGTATAAACGAATATATTTACTTAAAATCACACTACATGAAAGACGTGAAAAAAGTCACTATATTACCAAATTTCAGGATTTTAACTTCACATTATAGAGCGAGGTTTCGTATCATTTAGATCCTAGAAAAGACATATTAAAATGTTGGTTCCAGTACAAATGATAAAAATCGATGTGTTTTCATTAGAATTAACTAAAATGTTCCTGATTTTCCGTTTATATTACCAATGGAAGATGTACACGTAAAACCGCTCTAATCCAGCTGAAACGTCGATATATGCAATAAAAACAGAACTTCTCCCCTTTCAATATCTTACACAGTATTTTAACGAGAAACAAATAGTTGATTGAAAATTGAGTATTTAAGGTTCCTGATTTTCCGATAATATTACCAATGGAAGATGCACACGTAAAACCGCTCTACTCCGGCTGAAACGTCGATATATGCAATAAAAACAGAACTTCTCCCCTTTCAATATCTTACACAGTATTTTAACGAGAAACAAATAGTTGATTGAAAATTAAGTATTTAAGGTTAATTTCTAACCAATTATGTGTTTGCATCATTTTTATCGTATATATAATAAATCAATAACAATAAACTGAAAATTCACAAAAACGTTGAAAAACTGCAAAATATTGCCTAATTCCATCATATTTTGTTTAAATCACATAAAGGAAAAGGGGGATGATAAACGTCAAAATATTGCTAAATTCGATGATTTTTAGTACAAAACAAAATGCAAGAAAACTTGCCAAAAAATGCAATATTATGCTAAATTCTGAGATTTGAAGGCCAAATCATATATCGTGAGAAAACATGAAGTAGTATCGAAATATTAGTAAAAACGAATATATTTACGTAAAATAACACTACATGAAAAACGTGAAAAAAGTCACTATATTACCAAATTTGAGGATTTTAACTTCAAATTATAAAGCGAGGTTTCGTATCATTTAGTTCCTAGAAAAGACATATTAAAATGTTGGTTCCAGTACAAATGATAAAAATCGATGTGTTTTCATTAGAATTAACTAAAATGTTCCTGATTTTCAGTTTATATTACCAATGGAAGATGTACACGTAAAACCGCTCTAATCCAGCTGAAACGTCGATATATGCAATAAAAACAGAACTTCTCCACTTTCAATATAATACACAGTATTTTAACGAGAAACAAATAGTTGATTGAAAATTAAGTATTTAAGGTTCCTGATTTTCCGTTTATAGTACCAATAGAAGATGTACACTTAAACCCCGCTCTACTCCGGCTGAAACGTCGATATATGCAATAAAAACAGAACATCTCCCCTTTCAATATCTTACACAGTATTTTAACGAGAAACAAATAGTTGATTGAAAATTAGGTATTTAAGGTTAATTTCTAACCAATTATATGTTTGCATCATTTTTATCGTATATATAAGGAATTTATAACAATAAACTGAAAATTCACAAAAACGTGAAAAACGGCAAAATATTGCCTAATTCGATGATATTTTGTTTAAATCACATAAGGGAAAAGGAAAAGGATAAACGTCAAAATATTGCTAAATTCGATGATTTTTAGTACAAAACAAAATGCAAGAAAACTTGCCAAAAAATGCAATATTATGCGAAATTCTGAGATTTGAAGGCCAAATCATATATCGTGAGAAAACATGAAGTAGTATCGAAATGTTAGTTAAAACGAATATATTTACGTAAAATCACACTACATGAAAAACGTGAAAAAAGTCACTATATTACCAAATTTGAGGAGTTTAATTTCAAATTATATGGCGAGGTTTCGTATTACTTAGATCCCAGAAAAGACATATTAAAATGTTGTTTCCAATACAAATGATAAAAATCAATGTGTTTTCATTAGAATTTACTAAAATGTTCCTGATTTTATGTTTATATAACCAATGGAAGATGTACACGTAAAACCGCTCTAATCCGGCTGAAACGTCGATATATGCAATAAAAACAGAACTTTTCCCCTTTTAAATATCTTACACAGTATCTTAACGAGAAACAAATAGTTGGTTGAAAATAAAGTATTTATGGATAATTTCTAACCAATTATGTGTTTGCATCATTTTTATGGTATATATATTGAATTAATAACAATAAACTGAAAATTTACAGAAACGTGAAATAACGGCAAAATATTGCCTAATTCGATGATATTTTGTTTAAATCACATAAGGGAAAAGGAAAAGGATAAACGTCAAAATATTGCTAAATTCGATGATTTTTAGTACAAAACAAAATGCAAGAAAACTTGCCAAAAAATGCAATATTATGCGAAATTCTGAGATTTGAAGGCCAAATCATATATCGTGAGAAAACATGAAGTAGTATCGAAATATTGGTAAAACTAATATATTTACGTAAAATCACACTACATGAAAAACGTGAAAAAAGTCACAATATTACCAAATTTGAGTATTTTAACTTCAAATTATAAAGCGAGGTTTCGTATCATTTAGTTCCTAGAAAAGACATATTAAAATGTTGGTTCCAGTACAAATGATAAAAATCGATGTGTTTTCATTAGAATTAACTAAAATGTTCCTGATTTTCTGTTTATATTACCAATGGAAGATGTACACGTAAAACCGCTCTAATCCAGCTGAAACGTCGATATATGCAATAAAAACAGAACTTCTCCCCTTTCAATATCTTACACAGTATTTTAACGAGAAACAAATAGTTGATTGAAAATTGACTATTTAAGGTTCCTGATTTTCCGTTAATATTACCAATGGAAGATGCACACGTAAAACCGCTCTACTCCGGCTGAAATGTCGATATATGCAATAAAAACAGAACTTCTCCCCTTTCAATATCTTACACAGTATTTTAACGAGAAACAAATAGTTGATTGAAAATTAAGTATTTAAGTTTAATTTCGAACCAATTATGTGTTTGCATCATTTTTATCGTATATATAATAAATCAATAACAATAAACTGAAAATTTACAAAAACGTGGAAAACTGCAAAATATTGCCTAATTTCATCATATTTTGTTTAAATCACATAAAGGAAAAGGGGGATGATAAACGTCAAAATATTGCTAAATTCGATGATTTTTAGTACAAAACAAAATGCAAGAAAACTTGCCAAAAAATGCAATATTATGCGAAATTCTGAGATTTGAAGGCCAAATCATATATCGTGAGAAAACATGAAGTAGTATCGAAATATTAGTAAAAACGAATATATTTACGTAAAATCACACTACATGAAAAACGTGAAAAAAGTCACTAAATTACCAAATTTGAGGATTTTAACTTCAAATTATAAAGCGAGGTTTCGTATCATTTAGTTCCTAGAAAAGACATATTAAAATGATGGTTCCAGTAGAAATGATAAAAATCGATGTGTTTTAATTAGAATTAACTAAAATGTTCCTGATTTTCAGTTTATATTACCAATGGAAGATGTACACGTAAAACCGCGCTAATCCAGCTGAAACGTCGATATATGCAATAAAAACAGAACTTCTCCACTTTCAATATAATACACAGTATTTTAACGAGAAACAAATAGTTGATTGAAAATTAAGTATTTAAGGTTCCTGATTTTCCGTTTATAGTACCAATGGAAGATGTACACTTAAACCCCGCTCTACTCCGGCTGAAACGTCGATATATGCAATAAAAATAGAACATCTCCCCTTTCAATATCTTACACAGTATTTTAACGAGAAACAAATAGTTGATTGAAAATTAGGTATTTAAGGTTAATTTCTAACCAATTATATGTTTGCATCATTTTTATCGTATATATAAGGAATTAATAACAATAAACTGAAAATTCACAAAAACGTGAAAAACGGCAAAATATTGCCTAATTCGATGATATTTTGTTTAAATCACATAAGGGAAAAGGAAAAGGATAAACGTCAAAATATTGCTAAATTCGATGATTTTTAGTACAAAACAAAATGCAAGAAAACTTGCCAAAAAATGCAATATTATGCGAAATTCTGAGATTTGAAGGCCAAATCATATATCGTGAGAAAACATGAAGTAGTATCGAAATGTTAGTTAAAACGAATATATTTACGTAAAATCACACTACATGAAAAACGTGAAAAAAGTCACTATATTACCAAATTTGAGGAGTTTAATTTCAAATTATATGGCGAGGTTTCGTATTACTTAGATCCCAGAAAAGACATATTAAAATGTTGTTTCCAATACAAATGATAAAAATCAATGTGTTTTCATTAGAATTTACTAAAATGTTCCTGATTTTATGTTTATATAACCAATTGAAGATGTACACGTAAAACCGCTCTAATCCGGCTGAAACGTCGATATATGCAATAAAAACAGAACTTTTCCCCTTTTAAATATCTTACACAGTATCTTAACGAGAAACAAATAGTTGGTTGAAAATAAAGTATTTATGGATAATTTCTAACCAATTATGTGTTTGCATCATTTTTATGGTATATATATTGAATTAATAACAATAAACTGAAAATTTACAGAAACGTGAAATAACGGCAAAATATTGCCTAATTCGATGATATTTTGTTTAAATCACATAAGGGAAAAGGGGGATGATGAACGACAAAATATTGCTAAATTCGATGATTTTTTATACAAACCAAATGCAGGAAAACTAGCTAAAAAATGTAATATTATGCGAAATTCTGAGATTTCAAAGCTAAATCACATATCGTGAGAAAACATTAAGTAGTATCGAAATATTGGTATAAACGAATATATTTACTTAAAATCACACTACATGAAAGACGTGAAAAAAGTCACTATATTACCAAATTTCAGGATTTTAACTTCACATTATAGAGCGAGGTTTCGTATCATTTAGATCCTAGAAAAGACATATTAAAATGTTGGTTCCAGTACAAATGATAAAAATCGATGTGTTTTCATTAGAATTAACTAAAATGTTCCTGATTTTCCGTTTATATTACCAATGGAAGATGTACACGTAAAACCGCTCTAATCCAGCTGAAACGTCGATATATGCAATAAAAACAGAACTTCTCCCCTTTCAATATCTTACACAGTATTTTAACGAGAAACAAATAGTTGATTGAAAATTGAGTATTTAAGGTTCCTGATTTTCCGATAATATTACCAATGGAAGATGCACACGTAAAACCGCTCTACTCCGGCTGAAACGTCGATATATGCAATAAAAACAGAACTTCTCCCCTTTCAATATCTTACACAGTATTTTAACGAGAAACAAATAGTTGATTGAAAATTAAGTATTTAAGGTTAATTTCTAACCAATTATGTGTTTGCATCATTTTTATCGTATATATAATAAATCAATAACAATAAACTGAAAATTCACAAAAACGTTGAAAAACTGCAAAATATTGCCTAATTCCATCATATTTTGTTTAAATCACATAAAGGAAAAGGGGGATGATAAACGTCAAAATATTGCTAAATTCGATGATTTTTAGTACAAAACAAAATGCAAGAAAACTTGCCAAAAAATGCAATATTATGCTAAATTCTGAGATTTGAAGGCCAAATCATATATCGTGAGAAAACATGAAGTAGTATCGAAATATTAGTAAAACGAATATATTTACGTAAAATAACACTACATGAAAAACGTGAAAAAAGTCACTATATTACCAAATTTGAGGATTTTAACTTCAAATTATAAAGCGAGGTTTCGTATCATTTAGTTCCTAGAAAAGACATATTAAAATGTTGGTTCCAGTACAAATGATAAAAATCGATGTGTTTTCATTAGAATTAACTAAAATGTTCCTGATTTTCAGTTATATTACCAATGGAAGATGTACACGTAAAACCGCTCTAATCCAGCTGAAACGTCGATATATGCAATAAAAACAGAACTTCTCCACTTTCAATATAATACACAGTATTTTAACGAGAAACAAATAGTTGATTGAAAATTAAGTATTTAAGGTTCCTGATTTTCCGTTTATAGTACCAATAGAAGATGTACACTTAAACCCCGCTCTACTCCGGCTGAAACGTCGATATATGCAATAAAAACAGAACATCTCCCCTTTCAATATCTTACACAGTATTTTAACGAGAAACAAATAGTTGATTGAAAATTAGGTATTTAAGGTTAATTTCTAACCAATTATATGTTTGCATCATTTTTATCGTATATATAAGGAATTTATAACAATAAACTGAAAATTCACAAAAACGTGAAAAACGGCAAAATATTGCCTAATTCGATGATATTTTGTTTAAATCACATAAGGGAAAAGGAAAAGGATAAACGTCAAAATATTGCTAAATTCGATGATTTTTAGTACAAAACAAAATGCAAGAAAACTTGCCAAAAAATGCAATATTATGCGAAATTCTGAGATTTGAAGGCCAAATCATATATCGTGAGAAAACATGAAGTAGTATCGAAATGTTAGTTAAAACGAATATATTTACGTAAAATCACACTACATGAAAAAACGTGAAAAAAGTCACTATATTACCAAATTTGAGGAGTTTAATTTCAAATTATATGGCGAGGTTTCGTATTACTTAGATCCCAGAAAAGACATATTAAAATGTTGTTTCCAATACAAATGATAAAAATCAATGTGTTTTCATTAGAATTTACTAAAATGTTCCTGATTTTATGTTTATATAACCAATGGAAGATGTACACGTAAAACCGCTCTAATCCGGCTGAAACGTCGATATATGCAATAAAAACAGAACTTTTCCCCTTTTAAATATCTTACACAGTATCTTAACGAGAAACAAATAGTTGGTTGAAAATAAAGTATTTATGGATAATTTCTAACCAATTATGTGTTTGCATCATTTTTATGGTATATATATTGAATTAATAACAATAAACTGAAAATTTACAGAAACGTGAAATAACGGCAAAATATTGCCTAATTCGATGATATTTTGTTTAAATCACATAAGGGAAAAGGAAAAGGATAAACGTCAAAATATTGCTAAATTCGATGATTTTTAGTACAAAACAAAATGCAAGAAAACTTGCCAAAAAATGCAATATTATGCGAAATTCTGAGATTTGAAGGCCAAATCATATATCGTGAGAAAACATGAAGTAGTATCGAAATATTGGTAAAACTAATATATTTACGTAAAATCACACTACATGAAAAACGTGAAAAAAGTCACAATATTACCAAATTTGAGTATTTTAACTTCAAATTATAAAGCGAGGTTTCGTATCATTTAGTTCCTAGAAAAGACATATTAAAATGTTGGTTCCAGTACAAATGATAAAAATCGATGTGTTTTCATTAGAATTAACTAAAATGTTCCTGATTTTCTGTTTATATTACCAATGGAAGATGTACACGTAAAACCGCTCTAATCCAGCTGAAACGTCGATATATGCAATAAAAACAGAACTTCTCCCCTTTCAATATCTTACACAGTATTTTAACGAGAAACAAATAGTTGATTGAAAATTGACTATTTAAGGTTCCTGATTTTCCGTTAATATTACCAATGGAAGATGCACACGTAAAACCGCTCTACTCCGGCTGAAATGTCGATATATGCAATAAAAACAGAACTTCTCCCCTTTTCAATATCTTACACAGTATTTTAACGAGAAACAAATAGTTGATTGAAAATTAAGTATTTAAGTTTAATTTCGAACCAATTATGTGTTTGCATCATTTTTATCGTATATATAATAAATCAATAACAATAAACTGAAATTTACAAAAACGTGGAAAACTGCAAAATATTGCCTAATTTCATCATATTTGTTTAAATCACATAAAGGAAAAGGGGGGATGATAAAACGTCAAAATATTGCTAAATTCGATGATTTTTAGTACAAAAACAAAATGCAAGAAAACTTGCCAAAAAATGCAATATTATGCGAAATTCTGAGATTTGAAGGCCAAATCATATATCGTGAGAAAACATGAAGTAGTATCGAAATATTAGTAAAAACGAATATATTTACGTAAAATCACACTACATGAAAAACGTGAAAAAAGTCACTATATTACCAAATTTGAGGATTTTAACTTCAAATTATAAGCGAGGTTTCGTATCATTTAGTTCCTAGAAAAGACATATTAAAATGATGGTTCCAGTAAGAAATGATAAAATCGATGTGTTTTAATAGAATTAACTAAAATGTTCCTGATTTTCAGTTTATATTACCAATGGAAGATGTACACGTAAAACGCGCTAATCCAGCTGAAACGTCGATATATGCAATAAAAACAGAACTTCTCCACTTTCAACTATAATACACAGTATTTTAACGAGAAACAAATAGTTGATTGAAAATTAAGTATTTAAGGTTCCTGATTTTCCGTTTATAGTACCAATGGAAGATGTACACTTAAACCCCGCTCTACTCCGGCTGAAACGTCGATATATGCAATAAAAATAGAACATCTCCCCTTTCAATATCTTACACAGTTATTTTAACGAGAAACAATAGTTGATTGAAAATTAGGGTATTAAGGTTAATTTCTAACCAATTATATGTTTGCATCATTTTTATCGTATATATAAGGAATTAATAGCAATAAACTGAAAATTCACAAAAACGTGAAAAAAACGGCAAAATATTGCCTAATTCGATGATATTTTGTTTAAATCACATAAGGGAAAAGGAAAAGGATAAAACGTCAAAATATTGCTAAATTCGATGATTTTTAGTACAAAACAAAATGCAAGAAAACTTGCCAAAAAAATGCAATATTATGCGAAATTCTGAGATTTGAAGGCCAAATCATATATCGTGAGAAAACATGAAGTAGTATCGAAATGTTAGTTAAAAACGAATATATTTACGTAAAATCACACTACATGAAAAACGTGAAAAAAGTCACTATATACCAAATTTGAGGAGTTTAATTTCAAATTATATGGCGAGGTTTCGTATTACTTAGATCCCAGAAAAGACATATTAAAATGTTGTTTCCAATACAAATGATAAAAATCAATGTGTTTTCATTAGAATTTACTAAAATGTTCCTGATTTTATGTTTATATAACCAATTGAAGATGTACACCGTAAAACCGCTCTAATCCGGCTGAAACGTCGATATATGCAATAAAAACAGAACTTTTCCCCTTTTAAATATCTTACACAGTATCTTACCGAGAAACAAATAGTTTGGTTGAAAATAAAGTATTTATGGATAATTTCTAACCAATTATGTGTTGCATCATTTTTATGGTATATATATTGAATTAATAACAATAAAACTGAAAATTTACAGAAACGTGAAATAACGGCCAAAATATTGCCTAATTCGATGATATTTTTGTTTAAATCACATAAGGGAAAAGGGGGATGATGAACGACAAAATATTGCTAAATTCGATGATTTTTTATACAAACCAAATGCAGGAAAACTAGCTAAAAAATGTAATATTATGCGAAATTCTGAGATTTCAAAGCTAAATCACATATCGTGAGAAAACATTAAGTAGTATCGAAATATTGGTATAAAACGAATATATTTACTTAAATCACACTACATGAAAGACGTGAAAAAAGTCACTATATTACCAAATTTCAGGATTTTAACTTCAAATTATAGAGCGAGGTTTCGTATCATTTAGATCCTAGAAAAGACATATTAAAATGTTGGTTCCAGTACAAATGATAAAATCGATGTGTTTTCATTAGAATTAACTAAAATGTTCCTGATTTTCCGTTTATATTACCAATGGAAGATGTACACGTAAAACCGCTCTAATCCAGCTGAAACGTCGATATATGCAATAAAAACAGAACTTCTCCCCTTTCAATATCTTACACAGTATTTTAACGAGAAACAAATAGTTGATTGAAAATTGAGTATTTAAGGTTCCTGATTTTCCGTTAATATTACCAATGGAAGATGCACACGTAAAACCGCTCTACTCCGGCTGAAACGTCGATATATGCAATAAAAACAGAACTTCTCCCCTTTCAATATCTTACACAGTATTTTAACGAGAAACAAATAGTTGATTGAAAATTAAGTATTTAAGGTTAATTTCTAACCAATTATGTGTTTGCATCATTTTTATCGTATATATAATAAATCAATAACAATAAACTGAAAATTCACAAAAACGTGGAAAAACTGCAAAATATTGCCTAATTCCATCATATTTTGTTTAAATCACATAAAGGAAAAGGGGGATGATAAACGTCAAAATATTGCTAAATTCGATGATTTTTAGTACAAAACAAAATGCAAGAAAACTTGCCAAAAAATGCAATATTATGCGAAATTCTGAGATTTGAAGGCCAAATCATATATCGTGAGAAAACATGAAGTAGTATCGAAATGTTAGTTAAAACGAATATATTTACGTAAAATCACACTATACATGAAAAACGTGAAAAAAGTCACTATATTACCAAATTTGAGGAGTTTAATTTTCAAATTATATGGCGAGGTTTCGTATTACTTAGATCCCAGAAAAGACATATTAAAATGTTGTTTCCAATACAAATGATAAAAATCAATGTGTTTTTCATTAGAATTTACTAAAATGTTCCTGATTTTATGTTTTATATAACCAATGGAAGATGTACACGTAAAACCGCTCTAATCCGGCTGAAACGTCGATATATGCAATAAAAACAGAACTTTTCCCCTTTTAAATATCTTACACAGTATCTTAACGAGAAACAAATAGTTGGTTGAAAATAAAGTATTTATGGATAATTTCTAACCAATTATGGTTTTGCATCATTTTATGGTATATATATATTGAATTAATAACAATAACTGAAAATTTACAGAAACGTGAAATAACGGCAAAATATTGCCTAATTCGATGATATTTTGTTTAAATCACATAAGGGAAAAGGAAAAGGATAAACGTCAAAATATTGCTAAATTCGATGATTTTTTAGTACAAAACAAAATGCAAGAAAACTTGCCAAAAAATGCAATATTATGCGAAATTCTGAGATTTGAAGGCCAAATCATATATCGTGAGAAAACATGAAGTAGTATCGAAATATTGGTAAAACTAATATATTTACGTAAATCACACTACATGAAAAACGTGAAAAAAGTCACAATATTACCAAATTTGAGTATTTAACTTCAAATTATAAAGCGAGGTTTCGTATCATTTAGTTCCTAGAAAAGACATATTAAAATGTTGGTTTTCCAGTACAAATGATAAAAATCGATGTGTTTTCATTAGAATTAACTAAAAATGTTCCTGATTTTCTGTTTATATTACCAATGGAAGAATGTACACGTAAAACCGCTCTAATCCAGCTGAAACGTCGATATATGCAATAAAAACAGAACTTCTCCCCTTTCAATATCTTACACAGTATTTTAACGAGAAACAAATAGTTGATTGAAAATTGACTATTTAAGGTTCCTGATTTTCCGTTAATATACCAATGGAAGATGCACACGTAAAACCGCTCTACTCCGGCTGAAACGTCGATATATGCAATAAAAACAGAACTTCTCCCCTTTCAATATCTTACACAGTATTTTAACGAGAAACAAATAGTTGATTGAAAATTAAGTATTTAAGTTTAATTTCGAACCAATTATGTGTTTGCATCATTTTTATCGTATATATAATAATCAATAACAATAACTGAAAATTCACAAAAACGTGGAAAAACTGCAAAATATTGCCTAATTCCATCATATTTTGTTTAAATCACATAAGGAAAAGGGGTGATAAACGTCAAAATATTGCTAAATTCGATGATTTTTAGTACAAAACAAAATGCAAGAAAACTTGCCAAAAAATGCAATATTATGCGAAATTCTGAGATTTGAAGGCCAAATCATATATCGTGAGAAAACATGAAGTAGTATCGAAATATTAGTAAAACGAATATATTTACGTAAAATCACACTACATGAAAAACGTGAAAAA
>NW_027189448.1:0-35000 GCF_040958095.1 Procambarus clarkii
ACCATCACGACCGGACAAAATGAGGTGATAGCCGAGGCTATTTGAACCACCCACCGCCGGCACTCGGATAGTAATCTTGGGCATAGCATTTACAAAATCACCTCATTCTTTGGGGCACACGTGAGGAACACAAATGCGAACAAGCCTGAATGGGTCCCCCAGGATAATATGCAACTGAAAACTCACACCCCAGAAGTGACTCGAAACCCATACTCCCAAGAGCAACGCAACTGGTTGTACAAGACGCCTTAATCCACTTGACCATCACGACCGGACAAAATGAGGTGATAGCCGAGGCTATTTGAACCACCCCCCACCGCCGGCACTCGGATAGTAATCTTGGGCATGCATTTTACCAAATCACCTCATTCTTTGGGGCACACGTGAGGAACACAAATGCGAACAAGATGAATGGTCCCCAGGACAATATGCAACTGAAAAACACCCCACAGAAGTGACTCGAACCCATACTCCCAGGAGCACGCAACTGGTATGTACAAGACGCCTTAATCCACTTGACCATCACGACGGACAAAATGAGGTGATAGCCGAGGCTATTTGAACCACCCCACCGCCGGCACTCGGATAGTAATCTTGGCATAGCATTTTACCAAACGTCATTCTTTGGGGCACACGTGAGGAACACAAATGCGAACAAGCCTGAATGGTCCCGAGGACAATATGCAACTGAAACACACCCCAGAAGTGACTCGAACCCATACTCCCAGGAGCAACGCAACTGGTATGTACAAGACGCCTTAATCCACTTGACCATCACGACCGGACAAAATGAGGTGATAGCCGAGGCTATTTGAACCACCCCCGCCGGCACTCGGATAGTAATCTTGGGCTATAGCATTTTACCAAATCACCTCATTCTTTGGGCACACGTGAGGAACACAAATGCGAACAAGCCTGAATTGTCCCCAGGACAATATGCAACTGAAAACTCACACCCCAGAAGTGACTCGAACCCATACTCCCAGGAGCAACGCAACTGGTATGTACAAGACGCCTTAATCCACTTGACCATCACGACCGGACAAAATGAGGTGATAGCCGAGGCTATTTGAACCACCCCACCGCCGGCACTGCGATAGTAATCTTGGGCATAGCATTTTACCAAATCACCTCATTCTTTGGGGCACACGTGAGGAACACAAATGCGAACAAGCCTGATGGTCCCGAGGACAATATGCAACTGAAAACTCACACCCCAGAAGTGACTCGAAACCCATACTCCCAGGAGCATCGCAACTGGTATGTACAAGACGCCTTAATCCACTTGACCATCACAACCGGACAAAATGAGGTGATAGCCGAGGCTATTTGAACCACCCCCACCGCCGGCACTCGGATAGTAATCTTGGGCATAGCATTTTACCAAATCACCTCATTCTTTGGGGCACACATGAGGAACACAAATGCGAACAAGCCTGAATGGTCCCCAGGACAATATGCAACTGAAAACTCACACCCCAGAAGTGACTCGAACCCATACTCCCAGGAGCAACGCAACTGGTATGTACAAGATGCCTTAATCCACTTGACCATCACGACCGGACAAAATGAGCTGATAGCCGAGGCTATTTGAACCACCCCACCGCCGGCACTCGGATAGTAATCTTGGGCATAGCATTTTACCAAATCACCTCATTCTTTGGGGCACACGTGAGGAACACAAATGCGAACAAGCCTGAATGGTCCCCAGGACAATATGCAACCGAAAACTCACACCTCATTTTGTCCGGTCGTGATGGTCAAGTGGATTAAGGCGTCTTGTACATACCAGTTGCGTTGCTCCTGGGAGTATGGGTTCGAGTCACTTCTTGGGTGTGAGTTTTCAGTTGCATATTGTCCTGGGGACCATTCAGGCTTGTTCACATATATATATATATATATATATATATATATATATATATATATATATATATATATATATATATATATATATATATATATATATATATATATAATAATATATATATATATATATATATATATTATATATTTATATTATATACTTTATTATATAGATATATATATAATGTATATATATGTATATATATATACACACACAAACACACACCTCTGCCTAGGTATACTGGTACATAGTAGCCGATCTTGGAGAGAGTGCCTACTGGTTTAGATAATTTTTGTTGTATTTTGTCTGGCAATGGTTTTTTTTTCATTAATACATGAGGTACATCTGCATTTGTGCAGCTACCCTAGACTATATGAAGTGGAGTACAGTGTGTCAAAAAAGCTAACTAGGTGATGCTAAAAAATACCCATCACACAGGATGGTTAGTCATACAGAGGCATGTGATAGGCAGTCTGCACTGGCAGACTCCGGATGAATTTTGAAAATATCATCAACACAAGAGTGAATAAGGTAGCTGTTATAAATAATAGTGTGTGGGGCTTCTATTAGGGACTTGGTATTATTAAGGGGTAAGGGTAGTTAGAAGACAGAGTATCAAATATGGGAGAGCTAAAAGGCCCGGCCCCCAAAATAAACTATCCACAGTAGTAATAACTTGCTACTAGACCATATATGTTAGTCTAAGGGTTGATCAATGCGCTCCCACGCAGGAAGAAGGGATACTCTGTAATTCATGTACTTATTTATTAACCCCCTTAACAACCCCCCATATACACTCACACCAATAACAATAATAATAATAACTTTACCACACTATCTTACGTTAAAAGCCTTGGTCCACGTAGGCAGGATACAAGGTTTACACTAATAACAAGCTAGGGTAAAGTACTACTGGATAAGCACTGAAGCTGGATGCAGCTTAGGGTAGTGAAACCACGTGGGACCCTAATACAAAACACAACACTTAGGGGTACCCAAAACACTGGCAAATACTATCCCCAGGTCTCACCGATATTACTACCAGAGTAGGTACATTTAGAAATCATACAATACTTAACTTTAGGGTACAGGAACTTAAAGTAAGGGAAATAAGTAAGAGGAGAAGGGAGGAGATGAGGGGGTGCAGCCACAGAGTAGGTCTCGTCCGCACGAACGCCAGCCAGAGAAGGCCCCTAGCCACCAGCCAGAGAAGGCCCCTAGCCACCAGCCAGAGAAGGCCCCTAGCCACCAGCTAGGTCTCCCGCATGTCGTGGTGCCGGAAGGAGCCTAATTGATCGTGCAGCTAAGCACATTAAAGATCTTCCCCTATGCAACGTATTGTTACTTTACAAATGATTAGAAAGTATTAGTAAGCAATGTTGGTGCCTATGTTATTATTTAATAATCAACCCCCAGCTCAGTCTTTAAATGCTCTTTGAGAAACAATAATAGTCTTACGTCTGGCAGGGAAGATACAAACAATTGCCGTTCGAGATGCACTCAACTGTACTACCAGAAAGTTTAATAGCTCAAGTTTTGACCTCTGGTTTCCACTGGAGAACCCAGGGTCGTAACACTCCTCCCCCCTTCAGAGAAAAAAAATGTGACTACTAGAATAGTAGTCATATTTTTTTGTAAGAGTATACAGAGAATAAAAAGAAAAACCATATGACATAACCAAAAAATCAATCAAAAACAACAATTTCTCTGCAAGAAAAATACAAAGGAGTTCTCTGAAAGAAAAAAAAAAACATACACAAAAAAAATAAAAACAGGGAAGTAAATAAATTGGACACGGAATATTTAATGTCACAGGAGAACCTAAAAAAAAAATTAACTAAAGCATGACAGTTGGTAAATGGCTTTCTGTGGCTCAGATGAATGTTATTCAGGCAACCGGGACAGAGCGTCGGCTATCACGTTGAGTCTGCCCGGTAGGTGGGTAATGGAAAGATTGAAGTCCTGTAGGTACAACGCCCACCTGAGGATGCGTTTATTCTTACCCTTCATCTGAGTCAGGAAGACTAGTGGGTTATGGTCCGTGTACACTTCCACTATATTACCTGTGAGGTAAACTTCGAACTTTTTACATGTTAACACTAGCGCCAACGCCTCTTTTTCTACCACTGAATAATTGCGTTGCGCCTTGTCGAATTTCACAGAGTAATAATATACTGGGTGTTCCACCTGATCATCCCCAGTTTGCAACAACACTGCACCAGCACCCGAGTCAGACGCGTCAACATGAATTTTAAACTGTCGGTCGAACCTTGGACTAGCAAGCACTGGGGCGGAAGCTAAGATCAATTTCAAATTTTTAAATGCCTCTGCACAGTCTGATGACCACTTAAATTTAACGGCTTTCCGCAACAAGTCTGTGAGAGGAGTGGCAACACTGGAAAAGTTCTGACAAAAACGTCGATAGTACGCACACATACCGATAAATCTTTGAACGTCCTTTTTAGACTTTAGTACTGGATACTCCAGAATGGCACTGATTTTATCTTGCCGAGGTAACACTTTTCCTTGGCCCACTTCATAACCGAGGTACGTCACTGTGCCTTGGCCAAAATGACACTTTTTAGCATTTAAGGTAAGATTTGCTCTTTTCAAGATGGCAAACAACTGGCGTAACCTAGCTATGAGGTCAGCCCAATTACTGTCAAACAGCACGATATCATCTAAATACGCCCGACAATTTGGCACCGTAGCGAGTAGAGAGTTCATGAGTCTCTGGAACGTGGCAGGAGCATTACGCAAGCCGAACGGTAACAATTGATACTCAAAAACACCCTCGGGTGTCACGAACGCAGTTAGTTGTTTGGCACGTTCAGTGAGTGGGATTTGATAATACCCCCTCGAGAGGTCAAATTTTGAGACGTACTTGGCATTTCCCAGCTCGTCGATGCAGTCCTCGAGGAGGGGCAGCGGATAGGCATCCACAATGGTCACCTTGTTGAGCTGCCGATAGTCGGTGCATAATCGCCAGGAGCCGTCTAGTTTGGGGACCAAAAGGCAGGGCGAGCACCAAGAGCCCTGGCTCGGCCGGATGAGGCCGTGCTGGAGCAAGAAGTCGACCTCCTTCCGTACGATGGCCTTCTTTTCTGGACTCATCCGATAGGGTTGAAGGCGAATGGGAGTGTAGTCCGTCAACTCGACATCATGGCAAATGGCATCAGTCTGGGTCGGGACCTCCCCGAACAGACTGGAGAATTCATCAACCAACGACTGCACCTCTTCACGTTGGGCCATCTGCAAATGGGACAGTCCCTCCTCCACAGCATTCACAGAACTAGAATTATTGAAAATGAGATTAGTTGGGTCCCCAGAACAATCATCCCCTCTCTCACTGGAAATGGAAACATTGGTTAGTGCAATGGGCCTGGGGCCCTGGAACTTCTTCAGTCGATTTACATGTATGAGCATTACCTGGTTACGTTTGTCAGAGTGCCTCACTTTGTACGTGAGGTCCCCAGTCTTTTCTGTCACAATGTAGGGGCCTTCGTACTTGTGGGACATATTGTTCCCTAGTCGAGGCTTTAATACCAGGACAGGGTCGCCAGGCTGAAATACCTGTAACTTAGATTTAGCATCGTTACGTTCTTTCATCTTTTCTTGGGTCTTGCCAAGATACTTTAATGCAGCCGCCTTGCAGTCCTTGAGTCTCTGGTGGTGATGCGCAAAGAAAGCCGAACCTTTGGTTAACGTTACGTTCCCTAACAGATTCTCCTGTAACATTTGCAAGGGTCCACGAACTTTATGGCCAAAGACTAACTCAAAAGGAGAACAACCCAGTGAACTTTGTAATCCCTCTCTAGCCGCAAACAAAACATATGGCAAATTCTCATCCCAGAAGGTGTGGGAACTCTCGCACGATGTCTTCAACATCTGCTTCAGAGTTAGATGGAAACGTTCAATTACCCCCTGACTCTGTGGATGGTATGGGCTGGAAACCTTATGAGTTATTCCATGTTCCTTACAAAATTGCTCAAAAACATCAGACTTAAAATTAGTACCATTGTCAGTTTGCACGACCCGAGGCAGTCCAAAAGTGGAAAAAAAATTGCAACATACGAGCAACAACAGTTTTTGCTCGGATGTTCCTTACAGCAAAAGCCTCTGGGTAACGAGTAGTGATACACATCATTGTGATTAGGTAAATATTACCAGACTTAGTTCTAGGTAATGGTCCAACACAGTCCATTACCACATGAGAAAATGGTTCCTCTGGCACGACAATAGGCCTTAGAGGAGCTTTAGGTGGAGTCTGGTTTGGTTTCCCAACCAGTTGACAAACAATACACGCATTACAAAATTTTGCCACATCGCTTTTCAGCTTGGGCCAGAAAAAATACTTTAAAATTTTGTGATACGTAATATTAATACCTTGATGTCCCCCCATAGGATCATCATGAGCAGCTGCCAAAACTCTTTCTCTATAGCAGGTCGGCAACATAACCTGGAGGACTACCTCCCACTCATTTGACAAGGGAGCACTCTGTGGTCTCCATTTTCTCATCAAAATCCGATCATTGTAGTAGTACCCAGTTGCTGCGTCTACAATTTCCTCCATAGAGACGGCTGTCTCATGACAATCTGCAAGAGTGGGGTCAGCTTTCTGTAACTCACTCAAGGAGGCATCTAGGCCTTGGTCAGATGCCATTGGCCGAGGCTCAACAGTGTTCTCCTCCACCTCCCCACTACTCTCGGTAGATGGCGGTGGCAGGCTCTCCACAGTGTCCTCGGCCACGTCATCGAGTCGGGCCATGAATGTGTCCGCGAGGTCCACTTGGTTTTCACCACTCGGAAAGCTCCTCGTGACCTCGGGATTTACCACCTTGGCAAGCACAGGGCTGCCCTTACATTTAAGTCCCATAGACCTGGTCACCCTGCACGCAGGGTACACAACATTATCCTCTGCGGCGGGTGGATCCAGGCAAACCTTAGGGGTAGGCAACATAATAGGCAGTCTGGAGTCCCCTACCTTATCCCCTGCTAAATCATTACCAACTATTACATCAACATTAGGGAAAGGTAGGTATGAAGTGACTCCGACTGTACAAACACCCTTGTGGAAATCAGATTCCAGGGTAACCTTATGGAGGGGTACTGCCCGAGTATCACTAGTGACACCCTCGACCAGTACCACCTCTCCAGTGTCGAGTGTGTTGGCACCTTGCAACGCACTCTCTAAAATTAAAGTCTGGATGGCACCGGTGTCTCGGAAGATCACCACGTCCCTCCAGGAAGAACCCTCAGACAAAAGTAGTCTCCCTTTCGATAAGAATGGGGTAAGCAAGTCCAACCACTGTGGGTTGGAGGTCTTACTCCCTAACCCTTCCGAAAGCCTCAAGCCCTGTGTCACAACTAGAGCATTGGGTCTTTTTTCCGGGTACAGTTGCCAACAACGGCTAATATTGTGGTTTGAACGATTACAGTGACCACAAAAACGTCGGGGAGAAGAGACATTACTAACAGAATTACCCTTCGGTTCACCCTTAGGTGCCGTGGGGCTAGACACTTTAACAGGGTTCGTTATGTCTGAAACAGAAGGTGCCTTAGGTAAAGGGTTAGAATGAGCTGGTCTGGACTGGCTGTGGGTATAAGTTTTGTTACTCTGTGGGGTACAATTATTTTTATTGGGCCTTTTGCCTGCCAATTGGTAGTTTTCTGCCAACTTGGCCAAATCCCCTATTTTAGAATTTACCTCTACCCTTCCTCTAATATACTGTGAAACATTCTCTGGCATAATATCTATAAAATGCTCCATTAAAATTAAGTTCCTGAGAGCCTCGTATGTTTCGGCTTTCGCCGAGCGAATCCATCTATCAAACAATCGAATTTGATCATTCACAAATTCAGTGAGCGGTTGGTTGTGAGTAGGCCTAAGGTTGCGATAAACTTGGCGGTGAGCTTCAGGAGTAATTTCATATGCCCGCAAAATACATTCCCTGACTTTATCATATTCAAAACACTCATCGTCAGGCATGTTTATAAAAATATCTTGTGCTTTACCCCTAAGTCTTCCCTGTAGGATTTTCACCCACTCTTCCTTTGGCCAGTTCATGGACATGGCCAATCTCTGAAAATGGTTGAAAAACCTTTCAGGGTCCGACTCGGAAAATTCAGGCAAATTATGCTTTTTCTCATAATGCCTGGGGTTTGAATCCCTGGCAGGTGGAGGTCCAGTGGCATTCGCTCTAATTCTAGCCTCCTCGGTTTTGAGTCTTTGCTCCTCTAATTTTATTTTTGCTAACTCTAAAGCTAATTCTCTATCCTTATGAGCTGCACTTTCTGCTTGGCTAGGCTGGCATAAAGGTGTATCACTTGCCAATAGTTCTTCATCAATACAATGTTGTAATATTTCATTCACCAAAATCCACTTTTTATCCGCGTCATTTAATTCTAGGCCAAATTCCTTGCCTAACAATACTAAATTAGACTTGGTAAGTTTCTTTATCTCTACTGCTGAAGGCTCACCTGCCAGTTTCTGCATTTCAGATGACATCACTAATAATTTTAGCTCCCAGCCAAAGAAAAAATTAAAAAATAAAAATTGGAAAAAAAACAAAAATTTGCACGGCCCCTAACACAAGGCCACACTAACCTTAATCGTGAAGGGATCCAGCTGGGTGTCCAGTCAGTGCAAGAATGTCCTTTGCTAGATGAGCTGGACCCTAGGCTAGCACACAACCGTTCTGCGGAAAACAAAAAATTTTAGTTTTGGCACTCAAGAATCTAATTTTTTACACTTATAATGTTCCTCCCGGACTGGCCAACCACTTGTTATAAATAATTGTGTGTGGGGCTTCTATGGGGGACTTGGTATTATTAAGGGGTAAGGGTAGTTAGAAGACAGAGTATCAAATATGGGAGAGCTAAAAGGCCCGGCCCCCAAAATAAACTATCCACAGTAGTAATAACTTGCTACTAGACCATATATGTTAGTCAAAGGGTTGATCAATGCGCTCCCACACAGGAAGAAGGGATACTCTGTAATTCATGTACTTATTTATTAACCCCCTTAACAACCCCCCATATACACTGTGACAATAATCTCCTTCAAGAGATTGAGCCTGCTCTTCCCTCCACAAATACGTCGTTACATCTATATAAAACTACTATGGAAGAAATGTCCAACAACGACAACAACATCTCCAAGGTTTGCCAGAGCGCAAAACGTATGCAGCCAGGAACACCTGCTCAGACTCAAACCGCCAAACTACCCGTCTTGCTGCCGGCTCCTCGCTGATTGGTCGCCGGTCTGGCTGCAACTGCACTTCCCCCCCCCCCCATACTACTTGATGTCTGGGGCCGCCACGACCTCAGTCCTCAGAATATTCAGTGCTTTCACACAGTTAACACTTCTCCCTGCTAGACGTAAGCTTTGGCGTACGTGTACTAAGAGAGGTGATAGCTTAAAGCCAATATTCCCGCACCTCTCATTTACTTGTATATTGCACTTCTTGTTATTTTGCTCACTTGTCTTAACGTAACTTTTCATTGTGTCATTTAATTATTCTTATTATTTTGATTGATTGATTTTATTATACGAATTTGTTTGTCCATTTTATTCATGTTTTGTTTATTTAACGTAATTAAAATTCCATTGTTAAAGTTTACTTGTGTTTTGTGTGTCTTCTCCTTACCTTACCACAGACGAAGTTCCAGATTTTCTATTTTTTTTAATACTATGTGACGAGGCCATACCCCTAGCTTTGAACAGCCGAACACCAACGCGTTACCATCACATATTTATGGGGGCCTGTCCTAGGAGCTTCACTCAGGTACTGGTGCCAAGTGGTAATTAATGGTAAGCGTATTTAACTTTGTTAACGTAGCTTTTACTATTTTTCATATTCAATTTCATTTTTTATATGGTGCGGTGTATTGTGCATTACGAGAGTAACATATAGTGAAGGTGAGACAACTTTGGATTACGTGGTGACTGTAGGCCTCAGTCATACTCTTAATTGGTCATCTCTCCCTCCATGTTATTACTCGTGTTTACCATCTTTGTCCCTTGTATATTTCTCATTTTTGACAGATCATCATATTGGTACCCTGGTACTGTGGTCTGCCCCGGGTCAAGAGTACCCAATCTTCTGCAATCTGACTGTAGGAGGACAAAGAGGGCCATAGTTCCTCTAGCTCGAACTTTAGTTGCTGAATTGGGACCTCAGCAGCAGTTCTCGTCACCAGTTGACACCTCGCACCCCTACACGTCAGTCAGAGATGATGATACATACAACGGTAGGGAATTAGCTTACTTTTTCAGAGCACAAAAGTTCGCTAATTCTGTAAGTATCATATTAAATTCAGTAGGAAAAACTTGCTTTATGTCCTATAGACTCGGCAAGGTATGCCTACATCCTTGGACTACCAATTTTACTTTTGAGGCAATTAACTGTTTCATTTGTTTTCGAAACTCTGTTTCATTTGTTAGTAGGATTTTCTTGCCCTTATCCTCTTACATGAGTACCGGGTACAAGATTTCCTGCGTCCTTGATTTAATTTAATCATTTAACATCTTTTACTTAACTTTAATTGTTAAAGATCTCACAGGATAGGTATCAGTTGCCACGTTGTCCTGTTTCTGACATTCACTATTGAATATTCGTGTTACATTTATTTGCTAATTTCACCATGTTTCGTCTCCAAGCTTTCCGTGCAAATCCAGCAGGTGAAATAGGGACTTTAAGTCGTGCCAAGAGGACTGAATTACAAACTCTTGCACATGAGTATCAACTAGAAGTTCCCTACCAAGCCAACAAAAATGACCTACACAACCTGTTGCTGGATTACTATTTAGAGCAAGGTAAGATCGACTCTGAAACTCATGAAAGTTACTATATTGCAGATAAAACTGACTTGGCAACGATGAAACTTAAACTAGAGCTGGCCAAGATTGAACGCGAGCAGCAAAGAGAAGCAGCTGCCATAAGGAGAGACGTACAAGAACGCGAGGCCGCCTTGAGGAGAGAAGAACACGAACGTGAGGTCGCATTACTCCGTGAACGTGAACGAGTACAGCTTGAAACCCTCCAGGAGCGAGAACGCGTACAGCTTGAAACCAAACAACGCGAGTTGGAGATGCAACGCGAACATGACAAGCAGCAAGCGACTCTGGCTCTAGAGTGTCGTCAACGCGAAATCGCCTTGGAAACTTCACACTTCACTCAACGCCAGCAAGCTACTGCCAATCTTCCCGTCAGTTTTAATATATCACATGCAAGTAAGTTAATGCCATCCTTTGTAGAAGCAGAAGTTGATGTGTTCTTTACCACCTTTGAAACCCTTGCTAATCAACTCAGTTGGCCTGTCGACCAATGGGCCACACTTCTCAGAGTCCATCTTACAGGTAGAGCTGCAGTCACACTCAGTACTTTGGCGTCTGAGAATGACTACCACACTCTGAAACAAGCAGTGTTGGACGCCTACCTCCTCTCTACTGAAAGTTATAGAAGGAAATTCCGTGACCACCTGAAGGCAAGTACCACTACCTTCCTTGAGTTTGCTAACACAAAACGGAGATATTTCATGAAATGGCTGGAAGCAGCACATGTCTCTACTTTTACAGAACTCGTCAACCTGATGCTTGTTGAAGAATTCTTGAGACGTGTGCCGCCTCCTGTCCGTCTCTACTTAGCAGATAAAGAAGAAACCGACTACCTGAAGTGTGCTAAGTCGGCTGACACTTACAGCCTCATCCACCGGCTGACACCCGAACCATCCTCCAGTAAGAAGTCGTGGTACAGTTACGAGAAAGTGAGCCCCGATCAAGCTGGTTCACAACTGTACTGCAAGTATTGTAGACTCTATGGACATACCATAGACAAGTGTGGTAAGTCTCAATACAAGGGAACCACTGACCAACAAAAACCCAAACCAACTCCTCCTTAGTCCGGTAAGCCTGTGATGAATATTGGTGTTAATGTTAATGATCTTTCTCTTTTCAGTAACCACCTGTATACTGGAACTGTCTCTGCCAACGGTTCAAATCCGGAGGGACGTTTCAAATTGAAGATCTTGAGGGACACAACGGCTCTTCAATCGACCATCTTGAAGTCGGCTGTGCCCAACATCGTCTACACCGGAGAAACTGTCTTCATCACTGACCTCACTGCTACCACTCCATACCCTCTCGCCAGAGTCCACCTAGATTGTCCCTACGTGAACGGAGAAGTCCAAGTCGCCGTCAGGGAAAAGACTTTTCCCATGCCTGGAGTGCAACTTCTCCTAGGCAACGACTTGGCAGAAGACCTGCAACCGACCAACCTGATCGTCATGGACAACCCCCAGGTGTGTAACTCTGTGCCAAGTAACCCTATTCTAGAGTATGTTCCAGCAGAGGTTAAAGAGAGTGATGAAGTTTCTCCTCCGGTTCTCATGACCACCCGTGCACAAGCCGCACGTCCACAGCCAGCTGACTCTACTGCTACCGCTGTCCCTCAAGACCCTCAGAAACTACCCCCGCATCTGACCAAGTTGGAGTTCCGTAAGTTGCAGAGGGAAGATCTTACTTTAACACCATTGTTTTTCCAGGCTGAGACTCAACCCGACAGTATTCCTGGGTTCTTCCTAGAGAACGACTTGCTCTACCGCAGATATAGACCCAGTAAACTGAAGGAGGAGGACGATTGGGCCAACATCGAACAACTTGTGATTCCTACCAGCCTGCGGCCCACTATTCTACACCTGGCCCACGGAGCGCTCTCCCACTACGGCTTCAACAAGACTTACCATGGAATTCGTCAAGACTACTACTGGCCAGGTATGGTAAATAACGTCAAACAGTACGTAAAACAGTGTCATACATGTCAGATGGCAGGCAAACCGAACATCTCCATTCCCAGAGCGCCACTGATTCCCATACAGGTGCCTGCGGAACCTTTCCACAGACTCATAATAGACTGTGTTGGTCCTTTACCTCGGACCAGTTCAGGTAACGCCTACATCCTAACCATCCTGTGTCCTACCACCAGATTTCCCATAGCAGTTCCAGTGAAGAACATCACGGCTGCTACGGTTGTAAAAATCTATTGAAGATCTTCACTCAATACGGATTTCCCAGGGAGATTCAGAGCGACTGTGGTACCAACTTCACCAGTGATCTCTTCAAAAGGACACTGGAGGAGTTCAACATCAAACAGGTATTGTCCAGCCCCTATCATCCTGCTTCACAGGGTTCTCTTGAACGTAGTCATCAGACAATCAAAGCACTCTTGAAAAAGTTTTGTAGTGAAACCTCTAAGGATTGGGATAAGCAGATTGACCTTATAATGTGTATTTACAGAAGTCTCCCCAATGAGTCCCTAGGAGTATCTCCTTATGAGATGCTCTACGGCCGTAAGTGCCGTACTCCCCTTAAGGCTTTCAAAGACTCTCTCAGAGATGCCACCTTCAGTGAGCATCAGAATGTGCCCCAGTTTCTTCAGATTCAGATTCAGATTCAGATGTTTACTCAGGTAAGGTATATACATACAAGTGATGTTACATTAATGGATTGATATATAGATAGAGCTAGTACATACAATGCCTAAAGCCACTATTACGCAATGCGTTTCGGGCAAGAAAAACATTAATATCTAGAACTTAATACTAATTGAGCATAAAGAATAAAAAGTGTTGAGAACAGATACAAATAAAGATAAAAAAAGGGGGAACATGACTGAAAAAGCAGCACAAATACAATAGGTTGACAAACAGTGTTGATTAAAAAAAAAGAAAATAACAGACATGGGTTGACAATAGAGGAGTGAGGTAGATTACAGGGAATTTATTAGGTAGTGTTTAGTTTTTATCTTAAACTGGTTGAGAGAGGTACAGTCTTTAACATGGTTGGGAAGGTCATTCCACATTCTGGGCCCCTTGATTTGCAGAGCATTTCTCGTTTGATTAAGACGTACTCTAGGAATATCAAAACTGTATTTATTTCTGGTGTGGTGCTCATGGGTTCTGTTACAACCTTCTATGAAGCTTTTAAGATCAGGATTGGCATTATAGTTTAGCGTTTTATATATGTATAATACACATGAGAGAATGTGCAGTGACTTAATATCTAACATATTCAGAGATTTGAGTAGGGGTACCGAGTGATGTCTGGGGCCAGAGTTGGATATTGTTCTAATAGCAGCTTTGTGTTGGGTAATTAGAGGACGTAAGTGATTTTGGGTAGTAGAACCCCAAGCACAAATACCATAGTTGAGATAAGGATAGATAAGGGAGTAATAGAGAGTCACCAGGGCAGGGCGTGGTACATAATATCTGATCTTAGAAACAAAAAACCTTCAAAAAATCTTCAAAACCTTCAACACATTCTAGAGAGAGTCCACCGCTTTGCCCATGATAATCTATTGAAAGCCCAGGAGAGAATGAAGACTCATTACGACCAGACCAGCAAAGTAAGAAAATTCAAGCCGGGAGACTTTGTCCTTGCATACTTCCCTATCCCAGGTTCACCTTTACAAAACAGGTTTTCAGGACCCTACCGCGTCAAAGAGTGCAGGAATAACAACAACTACGTAATAGAGACTCCAGATAGGCGGCGGAAGACCCAGCTGTGCCACGTCAACCTCCTGAAGCAATATAATGGTACTCCTCCCACTGTTCTGATTAACTGTTCTACCTTCACAGAACCCTACATCCACAGTGAGACCTTCCCAGCTTCTCCTCCCGACAGCACTGACAAGGAGTCAGCGCTTTCTAATTCCAAAATCCTTAATGATCTTCCCAAATACTTTCAGGATAATAATCGTGCTCCTTTGCCCTATTCTAATTCCTCTCTCACCTCGTCAGATAAGCCCTTCATCCTCCATGTCGACGCCAGTGGTACCGACGTTGGTGGTGTCGTGATGCAGCAACGAGGCGAGGAGAACACACCTGTCAGCGACTACTGCTACAAGGAACTACGGAACAATTGGCAAGGAGCTACTCTTCATCATCCTGAAGCTCCAGCACTTCACTCCACACCTGCAAAGTGCTCGGTCCACCATCAACACGGACCACACCACCCTACACCTCCTGCAGCACGCCCACTTCCCATCTCAACGTCTTCTACTATGGGCTTGCTAACTGCAGAAAATCCACCTGGAGACACGCTATACCAAGATTCTGACAACACCATAGCCGATGCCCTCTCCAGAGTTTATGAAGTAGAAGCGACTCCATCCATTACTCCACCACATAACGACGTACTTCTTCCAGAACCGCAGGCTTCGGGGGAGAGTTGTGACAATAATCTCCTTCAAGAGATTGAGCCTGCTCTTCCCTCCACAAATACGTCGTTACATCTATATAAAACTACTATGGAAGAAATGTCCAACAACGACAACAACATCTCCAAGGTTTGCCAGAGCGCAAAACGTATGCAGCCAGGAACACCTGCTCAGACTCAAACCGCCAAACTACCCGTCTTGCTGCCGGCTCCTCGCTGATTGGTCGCCGGTCTGGCTGCAACTGCACTTCCCCCCCCCATACTACTTGATGTCTGGGGCCGCCACGACCTCAGTCCTCAGAATATTCAGTGCTTTCACACAGTTAACACTTCTCCCTGCTAGACGTAAGCTTTGGCGTACGTGTACTAAGAGAGGTGATAGCTTAAAGCAATATTCCCGCACCTCTCATTTACTTGTATATTGCACTTCTTGTTATTTTGCTCACTTGTCTTAACGTAACTTTTCATTGTGTCATTTAATTATTCTTATTATTTTGATTGATTGATTTTATTATACGAATTTGTTTGTCCATTTTATTCATGTTTTGTTTATTTAACGTAATTAAAATTCCATTGTTAAAGTTTACTTGTGTTTTGTGTGTTTTCTCTCTTACCTTACCACAGACGAAGTTCCAGATTTTCTATTTTTTTTAATACTATGTGACGAGGCCATACCCCTAGCTTTGAACAGCCGAACACCAACGCGTTACCGTCACAACACTCACACCAATAACAATAATAATAATAACTTTACCACACTATCTTACGTTAAAAGCCTTGGTCCACGTAGGCAGGATACAAGGTTTACACTAATAACAAGCTAGGGTAAAGTACTACTGGATAAGCACTGAAGCTGGATGCAGCTTAGGGTAGTGAAACCACGTGGGACCCTAATACAAAACACAACACTTAGGGGTACCCAAAACACTGGCAAATACTATCCCCAGGTCTCACCGATATTACTACCAGAGTAGGTACATTTAGAAATCATACAATACTTAACTTTAGGGTACAGGAACTTAAAGTAAGGGAAATAAGTAAGAGGAGAAGGGAGGAGATGAGGGGGTGCAGCCACAGAGTAGGTCTCGTCCGCACGAACGCCAGCCAGAGAAGTCCCCTAGCCACCAGCTAGGTCTCCCGCATGTCGTGGTGCCGGAAGGAGCCTAATTGATCGTGCAGCTAAGCACATTAAAGATCTTCCCCTATGCAACGTATTGTTACTTTACAAATGATTAGAAAGTATTAGTAAGCAAAGTTGGTGCCTATGTTATTATTTAATAATCAACCCCCAGCTCAGTCTTTAAATGCTCTTTGAGAAACAATAATAGTCTTACGTCTGGCAGGGAAGATACAAACAATTGCCGTTCGAGATGCACTCAACTGTACTACCAGAAAGTTTAATAGCTCAAGTTTTGACCTCTGGTTTCCACTGGAGAACCCAGGGTCGTAACAGTAGCAATGGAAATAAGTCCCCATCTCGCAAGAGGGTTAGTCATACAGGGACATATGTTTAGTAGCCTGCACTGGCAAATTTTGGGTACACTGTGAGGATATCTTCAAGAATACGAGAGTGAATAAAGTAATTGCAAAGCTCCAGGTACCTCATGCCAACTGGTCTGAAAGATTTAATATCTGGGCATTCGGTGATGTAGTGTGAGAGATCATGCCGCAGTTCCTGCTCACAGAGTTTGCACCTGGAGTGCTCAGGATTGGGAGATCCGTCACCTGTAGCCACCTGCCACAGGTAACGGTAACCCAACCTGATCCTTGCAACCACTGTGTCGCACAGTCTAGTGGACGTTTTGTGCTGTCCATAGATATAGGTTTCAGATCTGAACAAATCATAGCTTTTTATACTAGTCTTTTAGGTCGTTGGGAGTCAGTAATTTCTTTTCTATCAGATCTGAATGTTTGGACCAATACAGTTTTGACATCAGAGATGGGGATACCTAGATCTAATTCAACTTCATCTTAGTTGCACGCTAATTTGGCTGCAATGTCTGTCTCATTATGATGGGTTTTATTTATGTATGAAGGTATCCATACAAAGGAGATTCGAGACTCTTTACTCTGTGCAGAAATTAGGTAATTTATAATTGGTAGTATGTGGTTCTTGCTCTCGATCTTCCAGGAGAAGTTTTCGATTGCTTGAAGAGCAGACTTTGAATCACAAAATATTATTCCTCCTCCAATGTTTTTTATTGTACTGGTAGCTAGTTGTAACGATGCTAGTTCTGCTTGTGTGGAGGTCAGCTAGTTGTTTAACCTGACACTGACAGTCTTTGTGCAAATATTATTTCGATAAAACCTACATGCTGCTGCAGTCCGTCCAGTAGAGGATTGGACTGAGCCGTCGGTGTAGACACAGTGCTCGTGAGATCTTAAATTCTCGATGGAGGAGGCAATTGTTTCGAGTGTGACAGCTTTAAGAAGAGCAAGATTCTCACTATCTTTCTTGGTGATGGTGTGTATGATACTTGGATGGTGGGATAAGATAACAAGGAATATCGGAGACAGGTAAATTTCACTTGAAAGGAATGCTGAGTTTAATGAGATTGTAGGCATTGTTGCTCAGCCATTTATCATAAAAGGAGTGAGTTGGTATGCCGGCACCAGTCAATACGGTGTTAACAGCACTAAATAATTTGTCTCTGAGCAATGCAGGAGTGAGTTTAGTTCATTTATTATGCACCCCATTCCTATCTTGTGGGCGGTAGTGGAAAGGGTTAGAGGCACATAATGGGCTTAGGGACTGAACCCCACAATTCATTTAGTTAAGCAAGTTTGTTCTGTAAAATTCTGAAACCTTTTTGTTTGATGATGATACTTCCCTCATCCTGAAACGCTGTGATACTCGTGGCTTTACAAGATTGTAAATACTACGCGATGCTACGTATTCTCCCAAACCCAATCATATCTTACCCTTACCATAATTTAATTAAAACTTCAATCACAATAGTTAAATAATTACGCTGCTTATTTCTCTCAGTTTGGGATGTGTTCTTCTTGGATTTATTATTACTGATTAACGATAAACCTTAAACATTGATGCCTTCCTTTTAGTCATTACTTCGTCGTCACACCTTGGCCTACCCTACCGTAATTACTTCGTCGTCACACCTTGGCCTACCCTACCGTAATTACTTCGTCGTCACACCTTGGCCTACCCTACCGTAATTACTTCGTCGTCACACCTTGGCCTACCCTACCGTAATTACTTCGTCGTCACACCTTGGCCTACCCTACCGTAATTACTTCGTCGTCACACCTTGGCCTACCCTACCGTAATTACTTCGTCGTCACACCTTGGCCTACCCTACCGTAATTACTTCGTCGTCACACCTTGGCCTACCCTACCGTAATTACTTCGTCGTCACACCTTGGCCTACCCTACCGTAATTACTTCGTCGTCACACCTTGGCCTACCCTACCGTAATTACTTCGTCGTCACACCTTGGCCTACCCTACCGTAATTAAATCCTGCTTCACAATTGTGCCTTCCTTTAATTAATCGGTCACTGGGATTCCGGAACATGTTTAAAAACTATAATTATGAAGGCTTTCTAAGTTTATATTCGTTAATTTTATACTTATATCTATACAATAGGTAATGAGAATTACTATTACGGTCATTGTAAAGTACTTAGCTTAAAGTTTAGCTTAGCTTACTTAGCTTAGCTTAGCTTAGGTTAGCTTAGCTTAGCTTACTTAGCTTAGCTTAGCTTAGGTTAGCTTAGCTTAGCTTACTTAGCTTAAAGTTAATGACTTTTAATATTCATTAATCCGCTTACTGGTACCAGTCTGGGACGCTTTATTCTATCAATTATCATTTTTCTCTCCACAGACTGTTGGGGATAGTTTTTATGGTATTCTTATACAGCACATTTGGTGAGCTTATTTTTATACTCGGTCGCTGTGCTCCACGATACATAATTATATCCTGCTAATCATTTAAGGCTATCTATGTACATTTGTTATTTGTATATCTATATATATCTATAGGTAACAGGGATTATTTCTTTCCTTGTCATTACTGAAGTATTTAGTTAATTTAAAGTCTTATAATATTATGATTAATACACTTATCTGTAACAGCTTGGGGCTCCTTAATCTATTAATTATCCTTAATCTATCCACAGCGGTTAATCCTTAACGACCAACCACCCACCGTACCACTAAGGATTAAGCCACTCAAGGGGTGGCACGGGCATGCTTCGCCCGAAAAATTGTATGATATACAGCTCATTTTATTCTGACTAACGACCACTTATAAATGCGGTTGACAGGCCGCGTTGACGTAATATCACGCTTGATGCGGTGCCCCCTTTGCATCTTGGGGGTGTGGGTTGTTCTCACATATTCATGCATTAATTGCAGTATATTACACGTTCATGTGAATTTAATGACGTTCTATAGTACATGTCTTCCCCATGCTTGGAACATTAGAAGGTCCCATCCTTCACTACGTTTCGTGGTAATTGGTCCACAATTTTAACAACCCTGTTATTGAACCAGTATTTACCCAAGCCTTTTCTAATTCCTACGCTGTATACGTTCAAGGGAATTTACTTACGTATTTATTTATTTATTTATTTATGCATATACAAGAATGTACATAAGGAATGTGAGGATACAAATATGGTAATTACAGTCTTGGAAAGCCACTAGCACGCGCAGCGTTTCGGGCAGGTCCTTAATGTCAGGCATTTGGGCAATCAATTGAGTACCAGCTGGTAGGAAGCCCATGCTATATTAATAACATCCAGACATGGCAGTAAGATAAGGAAGACTCAGCCATGTCATGGGCAGTTCACAATCCTTCAAGATGACATACAGGCAAGTAAGTCGGGTAATAATTCTGGTTGTGATTCTAAAGAGCTCATCTCATGGTTCAGTAGAGCATGTACCTGGGAAGTCGAGACTTTTCTGGGGGGAAACCCCTACGGCTCCCCGGAGCTATCCATGGCTGATATGGATACCCTAACTATTTTGCATCAGTTGATGTGGGTGGAGTTCTAGGCCTACCGGGGACCACGAGCTAGAACCTGGCCCCCTCAGAGAGGCACGGGGAGCAATGGCCCATAGAAATGCACATGTGATTTGGAGCATTCTATATCTGCCATCGACCGGGACAGGCACCCAGAAAGGTAAGCGCCACAGAACAAACCCCTATTCTGGTTAACAACAAAAATCGACAAACGAGTGGACAGAACTTCCCCAGGAAAACGAACTAACAAGCATTACGTCACACGAGCCGCGCCGCATGTCTGCGCAGCTCCCCCCTCCCCGGGAGGGGGAAGGGGGAGCCCCAGACCCCCCACGCTGGCGATCCCCACCCCAATTCCTCGGCTGATGGGATAATGCACGGTCGTGTGGCTCCAGCTCCGGTCTTGTCTTAGTGCTGTGACTTGTTTGCAGTGCTGCTCTTACGGTGGTCGTGTGAGCTGGGAGTAGTATTCTCAGGTACTCGGGCTACATGTGCTTAGGGTCACCTTCCCTGAGTGCCCTGTAAGTACCGCCCTTGGGGCTTGGGGTTGCCTTCCACAAGTCACCTTGGGTCTACCTCTGTTGGTTTTTCGCTGCTTGGCATTTGGCCACCCCGAGTGTTTGGGGGTTTTACTCCCTTGTTTACCTTGGGGTAAGTGGTAGTTATCGCACTGGTGGGGCGCAGGGTACTGCGTAGCTAGTTTTCACCTATGACAGTGGCCGGCTCTGTTCCCTCTGGGTACGTTGTCCACTTGTGTGATTTTTCTTTTATATTTGTTTTTGCCTCATAGGGGGGTCTGCCTTGTGTTCCCCTCCCCCTTATATTAGGTTCGTTTGTGTGGTGGCACCCCCTGCTTCGCCGTCACGGGTGGACACGTCCCTTGGGTTCAGCTTTAGCAGTTTGCTTGGTAGTTTGAGGCGCCGGTTAGCAGTGCCCTGCCTGGGATAACCCTTAGCAGACCCAGTCTAAGGGCCCTGGGAAACCCCCCGGGGGCTCTCAGGTCCGATAGTGGAGACCCTTGCGTCCCCTCTCGCTTTGTGCGAGCTGAGGGTTGCTCTGTCCCTTTGTCTCAGGATGACTCTCACTGTTTTTGCCTCCGTCATGCTGCCTGTTGGGTCGGTGACACATTCGACCCTTGAGTCCTGCGGGCTTTGTTGCTTGTTCGTGACTCCATTCACCCAGTCTGCTGATGAATTCCCGTGGGTGCAGGCAGCTCGCGCGTTGCAGGGTAGGATGTTGCAACGCGTTCAGGTTTGTCGCTTCCCCGGACGCCCCGACGCTACCCTGCTTGTGTAGGGACCCAGCCTTGGGGGTTTTGGTCGCTTCGGCCTTGGTTCTTCCACGCCCTCCTTGTTTTTCCCCCTTCTGCTTCCGGCCCCTACGCATCTGCAGGTTTCGGGGTCGGGGCGGGGCTAGAGATTCTGAGGTTTGGGCAGTTTCGGGGGTTGCCCCATCCGGGGTAGCTGCGGAGGCATTCGAGTCTGTTCCTCCGGCCGATGCTCCGAGGTCTGACTAGTGGGCCCCTTCTCTTCCAGCTCTCTCGGCTGCCCCGGCTTTTTCTTGTGGGGCCGGGGCTTTGGAGGTCGACTCGACCCCGGGGCCTGGTGTGGAGGCTCCTGGGGTTGGGGAGGAGCGGCCTTGGGGGCCTTAGGCTCCATTGCGCCCTACCTGGATTTCCGTCCTTTTGAGCGGGGCTTGCTGTTGCGAGGAGTGGGGTTTTCTTTTCCCCCCCTGCGTACGATTTGGGCTTGGGTTCTGCTCCTCCCCGGGTTCGGTTCCGTGTCCCTGTGGTTTCTTCGGTTCCGTCTTCCGGAGGTTTTCGGCTAACCGCATCTCTACGCCTGTGGTGCGGTCGTCCTTTGCGGCTTACCTCCTGCGTGTTCGCCTCTCGCTCTTTTCTTAATCGAATCCATGCCCCGTTGCTTTGGGGGGTGTTTTGGGGTGCCGCTGTGGGGGAAGTCACGAGATTTTTCCCTGCGTTCTGGGGTGGTGAGCCTCCTTCGCCGCTCCCCTCCTCTCCAGCATGGGCGCCCTGGCCGCCTCCGGCGGCTACGGACTCGAAAGCTTGTGTCATGGCCCTTCAGCGCCTATGTTCTGCAGGTGAGTTGGTGCGGTTTGGCGTCTCCTTTGTCCTGACGCTATTTTTGTTTTTGGCAGTAGGAGAGGGTGTACATGCGTACTTGAGAACGTGGACCGTATCACCCGAGGTGCCTACTGCAGGGCTATTAACCCATACTGGGCAGCTCTTGTTCTCTCCACCTGATTCCTTCCTCGGTTCACGGGTGTCTGCGGGTGGCCTCTTGGCCCTTCCGAGGCGGCTCCTGCCTGTACTCCTCCTGCCCCTCTCCTATGCTTGTCTAACCTTGCTTGAGTTCGGGGCCCCGCCTCCACCTTGTTCCGCAGTGCAACGGTGGGGGTGCCTGTTCAGTGGTACGTTTTCCTGTGTCGAGAGTGTTTTGTGCTCGCCTCCTTGTGCTTGCAGTATTGGGTTCTGGCTCTTTGGTTCCGCCTCTCCCCTGTCGTTTGCCTGTCGAGCGGATTCTGTTCTTCATGGGCGCTCTCGTCTCTGCTCTTGGGGCTGTGTATGGGGTGAGCCCAAGTTGGGCTGCCTAATGTGTTTCCTTCGATTGCCTGTTACACTGCACACATTTCTTCTACCGTCCTGGTTGATACCTGGTTGATAGGGTTCTGGGAGTTGTTCTACTCCCCAAGCCTGGCCCGAGGCCAGGCATGACTTGTCAGAGTTTGGTCCACTAGGCTGTTGCTTGGAGCGGCCCGCAGGCCCACATACCCACCACAGCCCGGTTGGTCCGGCACTCCTTGGAGGAATAAATCTAGTTTCCTCTTGAAGATGTCCACAGTTGTTCCGGCAATATTTCTTATGCTTGCTGGGAGGACGTTGAACAACCGCGGACCTCTGATGTTTATACAGTGTTCTCTGATTGTGCCTATGGCGCACCTGCTCTTCACTGGTTCTATTCTGCATTTTCTTCCATATCGTTCACTCCAGTACGTTTTTATTTTACTGTGTAGATTTGGTACTTGGCCCTCCAGTATCTTCCAGGAGTATATTATTTGATATCTCTCTCGTCTTTTTTCTAGTGAGTACATTTGGAGGGCTTTGAGACAATCCCAATAATTTAGGTGCTTTATTGCGTCTATGCGTGCCGTATATGTTCTCTGTATTCCCTCTATTTCAGCAATCTCTCCTGCTCTGAAGGGGGAAGTGAGTACTAAGCAGTACTCAAGACGGGACAACACAAGTGACTTGAAGAGTACAACCATTGTGATGGGATCCCTTCCCGTTTCCCATTGTGTTGCTCCTTCCCGTTTTCTGGTATGTCTGTCGTCATTCGGTTGAGCTTCCCTCCGGTCCTTTCTAGGGCTTGTGGGTCCTCTTCCCGGCAGCTTCTGGGTGTTTGGCCTTTTTGTTCTTTTGTGCATATCTCTTCTCTTCGCGCTGTCTCGGCGCTACTCATTTTCCTGGGGGCGATTTTGCTCCTCTTAATGAGTCTTTTCGTTCCTGCCCTTCTGCGGGATGTTGGTGCCGGGCGGCTCCTTAAGCGGGTTCCTTCCCTGTCGGCTGCACTTGTGGCGGTGGACTTGCACGCTTGTGGCATTTTAGTTTTGGTCCTGCGTTTTCTTTTCCCTCCTGGGGCTGTCATAGGATTGGCTTGCGGAGGATGTAGAGGCGCTTGGGGCCGTTCCTGGGTCTGGCACCTTGGTTTCTGCCGCTTGCTTTCGGTATCGATGTTCCTTCTGTGCCGTTTCGCAGGCTGTCTCGTGCGTTGTTTCTCCTCCGGCCTGCTTATGCACTACCTGTGCCGTCCTGGTCTTTGGACGGGGTGCTCTCCTGTTTTTCTTCTCCTTGGTGGTTGTGGCTCCTTGGGGTCAGGTTTGCTTTGCCTCGGCTCTCTCTTTATGTTGGCATTGGCCTCTGGGGGTCGTGCGGCGGAGCTTCATGCTCTTCTCAGGCGCAGTGGTTTTTTGCTCATATGGTTGTGGTCTTAGGTTTCTTCGTCTGCGGCCGTTCTCCCTTTTTCTGGCGAATGATGTGCCTGCTGCTTTCCGGAGGGGTCCTTGGGTTGTTGTCTCGACTTCGTGTTGAGGAGTGGTTCACCGACCGCCTCCCGGGTGTGTCCCCTTGTTTTCTTAGGTAGTCTTTGGTGAAGTAGCTCCGGGGAGCTGTAGGGGCTCCCCCCAGAAAACCAGCATTGAATGTAATGAAACGCCATTTTCTGGGTGAGTCCCGGAGGCTCCCCGGCACCCTCCCGCCCTCCGGTCAGCATTTTTTTTCACGGTTTTGATATCCAGCCTCGGAACTGGGGTGGGGATCGCCGGCGCGGGGGTCTGGGGCTCCGCCTTCCCCCCTCCCGGGGAGGGGGGAGCTGCGCAGACATGCGGCGCGGCTCGTGTGACGTCATGCTTGTTAGTTCGTTTTCCTGGGGAAGTTCTGTCCACTTGTTTGTCGATTTTTGTTGTTAAACAGAATAGGGGTTTGTTTTGTGGCGCTTACCTTTCTGGGTGCCTGTCCCGGTCGATGGCAGATATAGAATGCTCCAAATCACATGTGCATTTCTATGGGCCATTGCTCCCCGTGCCTCTCTGAGGGGGCCAGGTTCTGGCTCGTGGTCCCTGGTAGGCCTAGAACTCCACCCACATTGACTTATGTAAAATAGTTAGGGTATCCATATCAGCCATGGATCGCTCCGGGGAGCCTCCGGGACACACCCAGAAAATGGCGTTTCATTACATTTAACACTGTTTTTTTTTTAATGGAAATTTCTGTTTGGGCCCTAAGCCTTTGGCTGGCCCACTGAGTGTTGCTTGTTTTTGTTTTACTTACGTGGAGTATGAGTATTTATGGATGATTGACTTGGATGATTGCTTCAGTAAGATTTTGCCCCATGTGTTAAACAACTTCTTCGGCTCTGTTGGATCTAAGTTGAAATCTTAATGGACTTGTAACTCTGCACTGTGTTAGATAATGTTCCAGTGGTCTGTCGGGCATTTCTCCACAGTGCTGACACATGGGTTTAATTCTATCCTATTACTTCGATATTTTCTCCTACAGGCTAGGTTTCTAAATTTCTCTAGCACAGGGAATATTCCTGCAGGGTTATATGAAGTGCTTGTGTTTGCACTGGAGGAAATCTCAGTTGAGGATGCCTGTCGAATGCACATGATGAAGACCTTAGCTCTAGGAACTTCTCTTTGTAACAAATCACAACCAAGTTCCTGATTTGTCCTGGCTGGCTGACAATGCTTTGTTTCCCATTTTTGTCACTCATAGACACTAGAGTCGTAGAAAGCTTCAGCCACTTTTAATATTACACGTATTCTGGTGGATGAGCAGTTTGACCTCTATGAGCATTGCTCTTCATGCTCCTTTTCTTTGAGAAATTGCAACCTGGTTTGATCCTTGCTGCAGCACCACACTGCAGCAGAGTGGAATGTTGATGTGGCCACCTTAGTTTTGAATATACAAGACCCTTCGCTTGCCTCATTCAGGTGGTCATTTTTGCCTGCACTTTGAACTGAGGCTTCTCAGCTGAAGGCAGTGTGGGATGAACATGCTCTCCTTGTGTTCAGATGTTCCTCTTCATACTATAATTACCTAAGTGTAGTTACAGGATGAGAGCTACGCTCGTGGTGTCCCGTCTTCCCAGCACTCATTGTCATATAATGCTTTAAAACTACTGATGGTCTTGGCCTCCACCACCTTCTCACCTAACTTGTTCTAACCGTCTACCACTCTGTTTGCGAAAGTGAATGTTCTTATATTTCTTCGGCATCTGTGTTTAGCTAGTTTAAATCTATGATCTCTTGTTCTTAAAGTTCCAGGTATCAGGAAATCTTCCCTGTCGATTTTATCAATTCCTGTTACTATTTTGTACGTAGTCATCATATCGCCTCTTTTTCTTCTGTCTTCTAGTCTTAGCATATTTAATGCCTCTAACCTCTCCTTGTAGCTCTTGCCCTTCAGTTCCGGGAGCTACTTAGTAGCATGTCTTTGCACCTTTTCCAGTTTGTTGATGTGCTTCTTAAGATATGGGCACCTCAACACCGCTGCATATTCTAGCTTTGGCCTAACAAAAATCGTGAACAATTTCTTTAGTATATCGCAATTCTGAAGTTAGAAAGCGTGGCATAGGCTCCTCGCACAACGTTCTTTATGTGGTCCTCAGGCGAAAGTTTTCTATCTAGAACTACCCCTAGATCTCTTTCTTTATCAGAATTCTTTAAAGATTTCTCACATAATATATAGGTTGTGTGGGGTCTATGTTCTATTCCACATTCCATAACATGGTATTTATTAACATTAAATTCCATTTGCCAAGTGGTACTCCATATACTAATTTTGTCCAGGTCATCTTGAAGGGCATGACAATCATCTAAGTTTCTTATCCTTCCTATTATCTTAGCATCATCAGCAAACATGTTCATATAATTCTGTATACCAACTGGTAGATCATTTATGTAGACAATAAACATCACTGGTACAAGAACTGAACCCTGTGGTACTCCACTTGTGATATTTCTCCAGTCCGCTACATTGCCGCTGATCACTGCCCTCATATTTCTATCAGTCAGAAAATTTTTCATCCATGTTAGAAGCTTACCTGTCACCCCTCCAATATTTTTCCAGTTTCCAGAACAACCTCTTACGTGGAACTCTGTCGAAAGCCTTTTTTAGGTCTAGATAGATGCAGTCATCCCAACCATCTCATTCCTGTAATATCTCTGTGGCTCGTTCATAGAAACTGAGTAAATTCGATACACAGGATCTTCCGGATCGAAAACCATACTGTCTGTCTGATATTATATAATTTCTCTCCAGGTGTTCTACCCATTTAGTTTTGATTAGTTTTTCCAATACTTTCCCTATTACACTTGTCAATGATACAGGTCTATAATTGAGGGGGTCTTCCCTACTGCCACTTTTGTAGATTGGAACTATGTTAGCTTGTTTCCACATGTCTGCTATGACTCCTGTATACAGGGATGCCTGAAAGATCAGGTGAAGTGGAATGCTGAGCTCAGTTGCACATTCTCTCAGAACCCATGGTAAATCTCCATCTGGACCAACTGCTTTGTTCTTACTTAGCTCCTTTAGCATATTTTCCACTTCTTCTCAAGACACCTCTATACGCTCTATGTTGTTCTCTGGAATTCTTATTGTGTCTGGTTCTCTGAAGATCTCATTTTGTACAAACATACTTTGACGGTTTTCGTTTAATGTTTTGCACATTTCATTTTCATTTTCCGTGTATCTGTCCCCCATTTTCAACCTCTGAATATTATCCTTTACCTGCAGCTTACTTTTAATGAATTTATAGAAAAGGCCTGGATCTGATTTACATTTGTCTGCTATACCATTCTCAAAGTTCCTCTCTGCCACTCTCCTTACTGACGTGTAGTTGTTTCTTGCATCTTTGTATTGCTGGTACTGTATGTTTGGGGGTTTAGCCTCTTTCTATAATTATTCTATGCTTGTGTCTTTTGATCTCTGGCCCTCTCGCAATTTCTGTTGAACCAACCCTGTTTCCTAGATCTGCATGTCTGTTTTGGTATGAATGTTTGTGTGACTTCATCATATATTATGGAAAATTTGGCATACATCTTATTTACTTCCTTTCCTAGCAACAAGTCTGTCCATGTATACCCGAGAAAAATAATTCTAAGTTCCCCATAACGCCCTATTTTTGAAATCGAGTTTAACAATTGTTTCACTGTCCCCATTCTCTACTAGATTATATCTCATAGCGTATTTAATGTTCAAGAGGATGTGATCACTCTGTCCCAAGGGAGGAAGGTACTGGATGTCATATACAATGGGGCCTCGAATTACGATGCTAATCTGTTCCCAGAGACGGATCATAAGTCGAAATATCGTAAGTCGAAGTGATTTTTCCCATAAGAAATAAAGGGAATTGAATTAATCCGTTCCCCACCCTCCAAAATATTAACATACATTTTATACTAAATACAATGTTTTTTTCTAACTACAATACAGTACCAAAGTATCTCTTTCCTTTATGGAGGGCTCTTGATGGCGTATGGAAGATGGTGATGAGGGGGGAGGAAGAGAGTTGTTCCTGTTTGGAAGGGGAGTCCCCTTCCATTATCACATCAGGCAGTGATGTTTTCTCTGGGGTACTCTCTCCTACATTTTGCCTGAATACCACTAGGACCTGGTTGTGGTTCAGTGCTTGTTTGTCTCACTACAAATTTGTCAAGAGACATTTGTTTTTCCCTTCATTTTAACATTTGTCTGTAATGATGCATCACAGTGTCATTGAATAGGTTAAGGCAACGACCTACTGCAGCTTGATTTGGGTGAGTCGTTTCAGCAAAAGTTCGCAATTCTTCCCATGCTGCACACATTTTCTTAATTGTTGAGGAAGAGACATTCTGTACTCTTGTTTCTGCTCTATGGTCATCCTTACATGGGTTTTCATATGTTGAGCCTTACCACTGGCTTTCCTGGGACTCGTGGCGTGTTATATAATAATTACTTTAATGTTCAAAATGCAAAAAATCACCACAAAAGCGGAATTTCTTATAGGTGCGATCGTCACTAAGTGGGCAGCTGTAGTAAACAGAGGCAGGTCGGCCGCGTGACTGGGAACCATGCGCTCGGTCGACCCGAACATGTACCAACAAATATCGGAAGTCGACGACACCATTGGATGTCGAGTCGCATTTTTCGATGAAATTTACATCGTAACTCGAAATTATTGTAAGTAGGGGCAATCGTATGTCGAGGTGCCACTGTACCTCTTCTTCTTTCCTGGTGAATACTAGATCTCAGTACTGACGGAACATCCCCTTCCCTCATTCTTGTGGCCTGCTTGACGTGTTGAGACATGAATGTTTCCAAGATGAGGTTTGCAAATCTGCCTGTCCAAATGTCCTCTGTTCTTGCCTCGTAGGCCTCCCAGTCTATTGCCTTAAAGTTGAGGTTCCCCAGTACCAACAATCTGGATTTATCTTTGTCAGCTCTTGCTATAATCTCTCATGAACATTATGAGGCCCCACGTTTGTCATCCAGTTCTTCCTTTGTCCGTGTGTTGCTTGCTGGTGGGCTGTAGGCATTTAAAATTATCAGCTTATCATCTTGATTCCAGAGCTGCAATGCCATTATGTCAATATCTCGAGGGTTTTTCAAACAATAATTCTCTTGCCTTCAGGTGTTCTTTCACCAGCACAGCCACTCCTCCCCTCTTCCTAGTTTTCTTGTCACGTCTCCAAACTGAGTAGCCCCTTGGGAATACGACCTCATTTAAAATATTTTCTTCAAGTTTCATCTGTTAATGCGACAATATCTGGGACTTTGAGCCGAATTATATCCTTAAACTCCAATATTTTTTATCTCACTCCATCTATGTTGGTATATACTATTTTCAGAAATATGTTCCCCTTCCCATTGTTCTTTACACCCCCTTCCTTTAATGATTTTGTTGCTTTGTCTTTATGTACCATTTCACAAGCTTTCCAGTCTGACACTTTGTAGAAAAAAGAATTCATTTCTTCTTCATTTCTATCCCCATTTAGACATTTTGCGTCAATGAGGTTCATTTTTAGCTTTTCTCTGTCCTCCTTTGAGAGGTCTTGTCTTATTGACCAAAGTTTGCCATCCTTGTGACATTGCAATTTTCTGGTATTCTGAAACATTTCTGTCATACTTCACTCCATTAAACGTCACCCTTAACCCTTAAAGTGCGCATCACGCCATATGACGTGTTAGGCGTTTTACCAGTCAACTGCGCTTCACGTCATATGATGTATATGGGTACCGCACACGATTTGAATGTCCCGCGGTGTAGCTGGGGTTCCCATACGCTGCCCAGGGGCTATAGTAAACAGCGGCCATTTTGAAAAAAATTCCCACGAACCGAAGGCGTGGGAGGCCTCAGTTTAGCGAGAGTCACCATGGCGAGCGCAAGGTCAAACGCCTCTCGGGCAAGCACCACTCAATCCCTCACCCCAGAGCAAATAGCCCACGAATTATTCTCTGAAGGTGAAGAAACTGTGTTTGATGATTCAGACAACGATGAGGATTATACACAGTTGTCGGGTGATAGTAGCAGCAGCAGTGAGTGACAATGCTCGCCGTGTCATGGCAAGGCCTCTACGCTCACCCATGCCTCCTCGGCCAGTTTCTACCCCAATTCTACCACGACCTCACAGTTCCTGTGGATATTTTCTGTTTGAGGGTGACGAGTCAGAGGGAGGTGACTCCTTTTCTGGGTTTAGTGACTCAGATCATAGTTTTATTGAGCCTGTGGCTGGTACCAGTGGTGTAACTGGGCGAGAAATTGTCGCGTCAGCAGCATCTCGCCCGGCCAAGCGCCACCGCATGGCACCACATGAGGGACCAAGACCCTCGTGTTCACGTGCATCCACCTCACGTGTACCCACCTCACGTGCACCCACCTCACGTGCACCCACCTCAGGTGCACCCACCTCAGGTGCACCCATCTCAGGTGCACCCACCTCAGGTGCACCCACCTCAGGTGCACCCACCTCAGGTGCACCCACCTCACGTGCACCCACCTCACGTGCACGTAGCCGCCGTGCTTCTCGCAGACGGTATTCAGCTCCTGGTCGCCGGTATGCATCGCTTCCTCGCCGTCTTTCCTCTGCATCTCGCAGGACACCTGGTGTACTTGAGTGGAGTGATGGTGACGATTTTATTCCTAATATTCCTCACTTTGACGATAAAGATGTAGGGATTACATACCTTTTCCCTAATCAAGGTGAGGACATGGCTGAGATGGAATATTTTACAGCATTCTATGATGAACCACTCATGGAATACATTGTACACCAAACGAACCTGCATGCTGCTTACCTGATTGAGAGGGAAATCACAGAATCTTCACGACTGCAGCGTTGGAAAAATACCACAGTTGCGGAAATGTATGTGTTTTTGGCACTCTATTTGTTGATGAAGTACTGTCACAAACATGCAATTAGTGACTATTGGAGCAAGGACCATACAATACCAACACCTTTATTCGGGAAATATATGTCACGCGACAGGTTTCAGATACTCCTCAGGTGTCTACATTTTGGTAGTGTTCAGGACCGAACAGATGATGATAAACTGTGGCGAGTGAGGCACTACATGAACGATGTTATTGGAAAATTCAGAGATTTTTACGTACCAGCACAGAAGCTGGTGGTTGATGAATCTCACGTACTTTTCAAGGGACGTGTTCCATTCAAACAGTACATTCCCTCAAAACGAAACCGATTTGGCCTGAAATTTTTGGTTCTTTGTGATTGTGAGACAGGATACGTGTTACACATGATTCTGTACTCGGCTAGTGATGTAGACATTCCCGGTAACGACGAACATGGATTCTCGGGGAGTGTAGTGAAGACCATCATGGCTCCGTGGATGAACAAGGGACACATTTTATACACGGATAATTACTATACAAGTCCCTTGCTAGCTCGGCTCTTGCTAGAAAATAGAACCGGATTGGTTGGTACAGTAAAGCCACAACAAAGGGAAATGCCTGTGTTTGACAACGAAATTGCAGTTGGTGAGTGTCAGAGAAGGAAAAGTGATAACATTCTGTCAGTTCGGTGGAAAGACAAAAGAGAGGTGAACTTGTTGACAACAATTCATGATGGAACAATGGTGAACAGTGGGAAAGTGAACCATAAAACAAATGCACCACTATATAAGCCAGACTGTGTTTTAGACTATAATATCAACATGCGGTTGATTGATAAATCAGACATGATGATTGGCACTGCAGTGTGTGTGCGGAAAACATGTAGGTGGACGAAAAAAGTGTTCTTCCATCTTGTGGACATGGGCATGCTGAACTGTTTCAACATGTACCTTGTGAGAACTGGACGTAAGCCCACTTTCCGTGACTTTGTATTTGATGCTGCAATACAGTTATTAGGAAAGTTTGCAAAAGATATCCCAGGGATTCAGCGGCCCATCATAAACCCACTGTTGCAGCATGCTGGTACTCCACGCCTCGCTCACACTGAAGGCTTCCTAGCACACAGACTCAAGTATTTGCCACCAGCTGGGAAGCGTGCAATAGCCCAACGTGATTGCTTGGTGTGTAAAACAACGACACGTAGAGATCAGAAACGGAAGCTTGTGCAAACAAACAAAAGACTGTCAGTAGTTTCAAAGTGTTATATGACAAAGAGTGCTGGGAAGACGGGACACCACGAGCATAGCTCTCATCCTGTAACTACACTTAGGTAATTACACTTAGGTAATTACATGGTGTGAAACGTGTGGTATCCCATTATGTGCTGTCGAGTGCTTCAATGACTACCAAAGTCTAGAAAACTTCTAAGTGTGCTTCAAAGTGTGTATAGCGTGTGCGAGTGTGTAAATATGTAAACATATAAGCAAATAGCATGTGCGTGTGTGTAACTATATAAAATATAAGCAGAACATACAATATAATAGACTGTAATGACATATTATATTGCCGTAATTGAAAACATATGTGTGCGCCTGTGTATACTCAAATATGCAACAATTATTGATACAAAATATGTTCAAACATTATATGAAACACAATTAGTGAAAAAATTTGATAAAATGTGCCTAGACACTGTAAATAAATAGCGCGAAAATATATTTGTGGCAACTCTGGCTGTTTGAGGACCGCGCGCAACACCTCCCGGGCGTGTACTGCATGAGCGAACATGCAGATTGTGACGTCATCGCTGATCTTTCCGGCTCTATTGCAACAAAAGTAAGTACAATAGAATTTTTTTTTATTTTTCCCGTGATCAGTGAACTTAACAGATTACATTTTTTTTTTTTTTTTTCAAAATGACATGCGCCTGTGGGGATGACAGGATATTAGACCCCGAGCATGTTAAGGGTTAAGGGGCGGTTCTTGTCTTTCTCATATTTTCCTATCCTCCTAAAATCACTGACATGCTCCTTTGAATTTAGGCCTTTGCCTATTCTTACTATTTTTTTCTATGATTTTCATCTCTTCTGCTGCTCGGTCCACCCTAGATGGAATTTCCTTTTCTACACATCCAAAAATTATTATGGACTTCTATCTACAGTGTTTTGTACCAGTTTACTGTTGGTTTCAGTTCTTTCCCAATTGCTTACCTAAGATCCGCTTCTTGTTTGTCATTTCTGGTTTTGACTTCCAAACACACTTCCTTAATCATCTCTCTCTTTTACAACTTGGACATATGTCTCGTATATTTCTTCTTTATACTTTTCTAGTTCTTTATTAACCTCCTCTATGTGAGTTGTCAATGAAGTTTCCAGTTGCAGAGCTTAACCCTTAAATGGCACATGGCTATATACCATTTGACACCCACAGGCACATACAAAAAAAAAAAAATATTTTGCGGTGTGCAGTGTGATATATTTATACAGTATAATAAAGTGAGTGAATCATCGCTGTAGTCAAAAATATGGTGTGCATATTGTTGATTTAATTATGTTCATCAAACAGTGAACAAATACTTTGTCAGTTATTACACTATATACACAGGTTATATATAAGTATCTGCATGTTTTGTTCACCATAACGAACCACTAAGTTGGTATTATGAGTCAAAAAGTGACGAGGAGTGACCACCACACACCAGCCAGCCACTCACTCCCTCAACACCTCACTCGCTCACATTCTCTTCCCACCATACTGTTTTTGCTTTTATTCAATATACTGTATACAGACGTTATATATAAGTATCTACATTCGTGTTCACCTTAACGAACCACTAAGTTGGCATGCTGAGTGGCAGTGGCAGCCCTCCACTAGCTGCTACTTCCTCCCTCCCTCAAGTCACCTGACTCACCCACATTCTCCACCCACCATACTGTTTTTGCTTTTATATACAGACGTTATAAGTATTTACATGTTTTGTTCACCATAACTGTACACCTAAGCTTGTATGGTGAGTAAAGGCACAAAGACGTAGCTACTCACACAGTCAGCTGATGGCGACTGCCCTCAAGGCCAGACGCACTAATATTTCTCCTCCAACAATACTGTTTGTGGTGTTATTACGCTATATACACACATTATATATAAGTATCTACCAGTTTTATTCACCATACTTGTATAAGTAAACTGGTATGGTGCCCAAAGACCATAGTGGCCACCAGTAAACAACATAAGTCGTGCAGACGACTCCACCTCCCTCACCAAAATGGCGGCTCCCAACCTACTCCTCTTGCTGTTTATACCCTCTATACACACGTTATATATAAGTATCTACATTTGTGTTCACTATAGCGAATCACTAAGCTGGTATGGTGAGTGCAGTCAATAAAAGGTGGCCACACAGAGTCAGAAGACGATGCCACAACCCTCCCCTCCCACAGCATTACTCCTCCCTCCATAAAATAAATAAATAAAATAAAATAAAATGTTTATTTAGGTAAGGTACATACATAAAATAAATTTTTACAAAGATTGGTTGACTTACAGGTAGAGCTAGTACATACAATGCCTTAAGCCACTATTACGCAAAGCGTTTCGGGCATGATAAACTTAAATGACAAGCTTAATACTAATTGAGCATAATGAGTAGAATGAAAACAAGAAATGAAAACAGATGAAAAAGCAGCACAAATACAATTATGTCGACAAACAGCGCTCTTTAAAAAAAAAACAGACATTGGTTGACAATAGAAGGGTAAGGTAGGTTACAGGGAATTTATTAGGTATAGCTTCGTTTTTAACTTAAACTGGTTGAGAGAGGTACAGTCTTTAACATGGTTGGGAAGGTCATTCCACATTCTGGGCCCCTTGATTTGTAGAGCATTTCTAGTTTGATTAAGTCGTACTCTAGGAATATCAAAACTGTGTTTATTTCTGGTGTGGTGCTCATGGGTTCTGTTACAACCTTCTATGAAGCTTTTGAGATCAGGATTGGCATTATAGTTTAGCGTTTTATATATG
>NW_027189448.1:42500-52500 GCF_040958095.1 Procambarus clarkii
CATTAGTGAAATAACCAGCTTCAATTTTACCAGGATCACTCGGTTAAAAAACTGTGACAGTTTATCATAGCGGTTAGCCTTACACCCAGAAATCGTAGATAATAACTTTACGTATGACCAGAATGAGAATAATGAGCTGGTTTCAACTACTGTTTCGTTTAAATACACAATAGCGGATTTGAATAGAGTTTGCGATAATCCATTCACCAACGATGCGTTTTTAGCATCTCCTAAAGGCGTTATTCCATCTTCTTCGGTTAGATCAATAGTCAACTCCAAAGCTATAGATGATAAATCCACCAGTTGACCATTCACTCCCTTGATGATGAATTCCAGATAAGTGTCTGTAAACTTATTATTGACCCCAGAATTCACAGGTAATACATCCACCGTTTGTCTGCTGGCAATTGTTGATTCTACCAATCGAGGGGAAAATACTTTAGGAAAGGCTTCACTAACAGCAGCTGTATAGTGTTCTAATGGCACCTGGAGGCCCAGAGCGTTATATCCGGCCATGTTCGCGCTTTAGACAACACCAACCGAGTGAGAAGAAGTTATGACAACACATCATTATATTTCGCTTTAGTAAAACGTTTGATGTTTACTAATTTTTTTGTTTGTTTATTCTTTTTCTGCACTCTTCCGCCTATCATTTGCTTCCCCACTCCTTTCAATGTTTCAATTCCGCGTTTCTTAAGAGATTGTTTGAAAGTTTGTTTGTCATTATTAATGTCGTCTAGTACGTTCTGCCCCAAGCTAAGCGCAGCCGGGGCCAGAGTCCTCATGATAAAGGGCGCTGCTCGACGCGCTATCCCGCTTAAAAAGGAAAATATTCCTCCTCCTCGCGTATAACGTCTACTGCTGTTGAAAATCCGTATATCATCAGTCCCCCACCTCTAGGAGGGGTTAACAGAATGTATAATTCCTCAACAGAGGGGGAATAAAGTGGACACGCATTTCTCCGCTTGTTTCAGACGAATGAGGAGTGGGGGAAAGCATTGGTGTTATATACCTCCTGCAACGGGGCGTACATGCAAGACTGCTATGGTGCACCCACGTTCATCAAATGTATTGGGTTACCATCTTGATCCCTAATAGTGATGCTGACGCTATCTATCATGTTAGTGTTAAGACGCACATATAGTTTTTTATTGTTGCTGTTATCACTTCCATTTAGGGAGATTACATCCAAAATATTTACAGACTGGTTTCCATATCTAGTAGAAGAGATTCTATCGCAATAAACACACAGAATATCAACTCCTCCTCTAGGCATTGGCGGGAATAGACATGTGTTAACTACACTCGAGGCATACTGACGTTTTGCGAATATGTCATATTCTATTTCTGGAACTACGCCCAACACTTTCCCAAAAGCGGTTCCAAATGATAATGTAACTCTACTGATGTTTTTATGCCCCGTTGCAGAGCTAATATTCTCATCACTAATCACAGTAGTGAACTTGTTTCGATTGGAGGAAGAATCATATTTAATAAAATGCGTTCCATATTTAGCTGAAAATTGTTTTAATGACTTTCCTAAAAAACTCAGTTTAGCATTACTTGAAAATATGGCCTCTATTTCTGTATTAATCGTGGTATTAATTTCTTTTATAGTTCCGGCTAAAACATCAGATGATAATAAATGCTTTGAATGCATGTATTTCCCCTCGCTCACTTTCTCATACGTAACGCCTACACGTATATATGCCTCAGGATTATCACGCTTAATAACGTAATGTGAAGTGGGGAGGAGTAATTTTTGTAGACACATTTCATAACTCCTCCTGGGATCTAATTCTAGCTGGTTAAACAATCGATTTTGGAAAGATGCGGGGATGTTATTGGGGAATAAATGCGTATCTGATACGCTGGTGGCGTATATCACGTGAGTGTCCATCGCTCTATCTCCTTAGACCGCTTTTTGTCTAGTAAAGCCATCTACACATTACACGCTCATTTATATACACTCACCTGCTAATATACATCCAGGAAGCTTTCCTTTTACTGTGAGGATCAATCTTGACAGTTGCCTTTCTCTTAACAGATGGAGGTTCATACACTTGACTGCTTGCCGTAGTATTACGGAATAAATCTCGCGATGTAGATGTTAGTGTGAAAAACAGTTGAGCAATGGGGAGTTTATCCGGTAAAAAACAGATTTAAGCACAGTCATTTTATGTATAATGTCATTAATTATATGTATGCCAGATACTGGAGCCAATACATTTCCATTCAGATCCCAACGAACGATTCCGGTAGCATCATAATGGTTTAGCAAGGATCTCGCATATTCGTGATCTCTCACTTTCAACTTCAAATCTATTAAATGTTTTATGGAAGGGTTGGTATGCAGCTGAGGAGGAGGAGGAGGTGGTTTGACAGTAAGATGACGAGCAACCGCTTTCACAGTGGGGTAAGCAGGGCTGTGTGCAGCTTTCCGGTTGTCCACTATTTTACGCGGTACGAGATAAAAGGCTTTCATTTTACTTACTGAACAACCGTGTAATTAAACTAGCCGCAATCGGTAAAATAATGGATAAAATACTGCCTCCTCGTTTGCTGGTTAATATCTGTTTCTTAGTTGTCACAGAAGGTTTCTTACAGGCTAGTGACCGAATAAGCAATTTATATTTTTTCAACTTTTTAACGACCTTGTCAGGCACGGGCAATTTTTTTTTTAAAAAGTTATTAAAAATTTCTGATAAACAATTTATATGTGGTTTCTTCAATTTTTCAATCAACTGCTTTCTCGAGGAATACTGAAGTTTTGATAATAGTTGGATCAATTCCTTGTATTTATAAACTAAGGGCTTCTTCATTATAAATGTAATATCTCAGCAGCATCAATCCATTGATCGAATGATCGATCATAACCTGCGTACCTAACTTTATACTGGAGTTTGCCAGAGACTCTGCGTTGTCCCAATACCTTCTCAATATTAAAGGTTTGAGGCAAATGTGTTGGTGTTAATTCTTGTTTATAGAAGCCACCATCAATTTCTTCCCCATTCAGATCTTTTAGAAAGTATAAAGGGATGTGTTGTCTCCGATCAATACGTGTAACTGTAAAGATCTCGCGGGTGTTCTGCTGCTTAAACCCTTTCTTAAACTTGGAAATGCGATCAGATAGAGTGATGCGTACTGTATCACCAACACTCAATCGAGGAATGACAGCTCTCTTTGATTTGCTCGGGCTTTTATACATTAAATCAAATTGTTTGGCGTGTTCGCTGGGCGAGGATAGAGCGTGCACCTCCGCAGGTGTCTTCCCCTTCAATCCTCTGTGTGGGGTTAAATTATATGTTTTCACAATATCTGGTAGAGCCTGCATGTATTTTAAAGTGTTGCGCGCCGTCATAAACTTGTAAAGTTTACCTTTTAAAGTACGTATGAACCGCTCAGCGATTGAAGCTTTAGTCTCCTGAGAAAATACACTATATAACCGTACTTTCCTTGCTGCCAGCATTTTTTTCATAGTGGCGTTATAAAATTCTCCACCTCGATCAGAATTAATTTTGCGCACTCCTGAGAATGAGGTGAATCTAGAATTAAAGCTAGAGCATTAGTGGTGCTTTTCCCATCCTTAGCGCGTAAGGGTACTACTTGGGCGTACCTGGAGAAAATATCTACGCATACGAGTAAATATTTCACTCCGTCATTATGTTTGTCCAATAAACTCATCTCGGCCAAGTCTATAGCTTGAAATAGTCGTGGTTTAGGGCTTAACACCCGACGCCGAGGGAATTTATGTGGTTGTAAATAATGCAACGTATAGGAGTCAGAGCTTTTCAGATAGTCCTTTACATCGGCTAGAGTTATACTAGAGTTAATTAATTTGGCGGCCTTATACAATCTCTGTACCCCTCCAAGCCCTCCGCTAGATGAGGGGTCGTTATATACTCGTTCCAGTACATCTTTCTTGCTCACCATTGGTAAACTATCTCATAGGGCGGTTCGTGAACAATATTACCGCGTAATGTTATCGTAGATGGAGTGTTCGAGCCCAGATCTACTAGCAAATAGCCGTAGGGTTGGCTAATAACTTGCTTATATAACTCTACAAATTTCTTTGAATCCACTTTCCCAAATATTTGTCGTCCGAGTGTTTCAATTTGTGACAGGTCTCGTGATTTAACCAATATGAAATGAGAAGCATTTAAACTAATATTCCTCGAATATTTACCAGGAAAAAATATATTTTGAGTAATCAATATGACGGAAACCGTGAAATGTCGCCCCTAGTAAACATGTCTGATACGATTTTTGAATTCGCAGACTCTGTAAAAAGGTCATCGTAGATTACTAAGATATGCGAGTCATTATCTACTCGCTCTTCCACAGGATCAATAATGGTTGAATGCTCGATCAGCTTCCCTTTAATTTGTGGATCTGATCGTAATTCAGAGTAACCTCCTCCGCATATGATTATTGAGGAGAACTTGTGTTGATACTTCCTTACAAGTTTACTGCACAAGTAGGATTTTCCGCTGTTTGAATAACCAGCAATAATAACACGAGATGGTTCTCTGAAAATATCTAGATGTTCCGCATGGATTATATCATAGGAACTCCATGATTAATGCTTCGTTAAGACTGCTAAAAACTAAGGAACTGAGGTGGTATTTATACAAACATAGTCATTTACAGGTGTTTATTCACATATTTTATGTACAGCAACATCATTTTTAAAACTAAACATAGTTCTTACAGTTCACAAACAATAATATTAAACAGCTATTTTAAAACTAATCATAGTTCTTACAGTTCACAAACAATAATATTAAACATCCTATTCATTTAGTATACAAAGTTCTAGTCATATGGCATCCATCTTAATACTACCTAACAATTGTACAACATAAAATCTAGCGAGGGTTGAATAGTTTCTGAGCTGTAGCATCGCGTTTGCTCCAGGGACGGAATATTGGGTAGAGTCTCTGTGCTTGCTCTACTTCCTCCTCCTCCATAAACACTTCTTCCATCTCCTCCTCCTCCTCTCTCACTTCTACATCCATCTCATCATCATTGTTATTGGGAATATCAGGATGACCATACGCTAGGGACTGTGTGGGGCTTAAAATGTAGCGTTTATCGTCAAATGCTGACAATCCTCTGCAGGTACTGCGACATGTACAAATCTTTCCTTGCACGTTGCGTATAGATCTCGACACATACCTGATTGAAGTGTTTGTTTCAAGAGTGTGTTGAAATGAGTCATGTGAGAGTTTCTCTTGTAGATGGTATGGTACGCCCTTACACTTACAAGTGTGCTCCCCATCATGTGTGGTGAACGAATATGTTTTAGGTCTGAGAGCAATTAACTGGTTAATAATCTTAGAGCCTATTTCAGACTTGAGCAATCCTAGTTCACCTTCTCGCGCTTTAGAGTAGGATGGATGTGTGTCATTAAAATTGCTAAAATCCATACAGTCGAAGAGAGGAGACTTATTCAACTCTTCAAACACATCCTGACAGTCCAGTTTAATGATGAAAGAGTCTGTGTCTGTATATAACAGACTCGCTTTATCCCCATACGCAGGTTTGACAACATCATACCAGAACTCATAGAGTCGCCTCTTAGCAATTTGAAGTATATGATAACCCAGATACGTAGGAGTGTTGACTAGGAGAGACTTCTGCTTGATAGTACATATCACACGATCCTTACTTAACAAAAGACTCCGCTTGAAGAATGGGTTTCGAGCATGTTTCAGGAAATGACTACGATCTGTGACCAAATAGTGTTTGTTCCCATATTTAGATACATCTGTGAGACTCTTTCCATATATAGAGTTTGATACGAGTTTGAAAGCCTTTTTTTTTATCGCGCATTTGGTACTGGCTCGTTCACGAACATTGGTTTCAATGAAGTCTTTAAGGTAACTCTCCTGCTCGAATTCGTAGATGTCGTGAACTTTAGCTACTTCTAATCCAATGCGCATGAGCAACTGTAACAAGTCCAGACTAACGAGGTAGTCTTTCTGAGGAAGATGAGAAGCAATTAATTTAGTGTTGTTTTTAGGCAGCCCACGACTTTCTTCTGTAAGAATATTCTTACTGTAGGGTGAAATGTGTTCCTCAGTAATGCATGTATGTGAAAGAACTAGGGGCAGTTCATCTGTATACCTAGCTACCTCAGGTCGGACCTGGTGTATCACACAACACCCAATATCCCTTGGACCCGTCACATGGGATATTCTCCAAGCCTTGCTCCAGCAGTACGTCACGCTCATCATGTGTCAGTTTCCGGATCCCACCCGAGGGAGTAGTTCAGTCATACACGCCCCGTAAAGACTATTAAAATCTAAGTAAATGATGTAGCTACTATCTTCCCCTAGATCTAAGCCTGTGTGCCTGTTCTCCACATTCGTGTACTGTCTCGTCACACTGGTGAACCCACCTCGGAGATTCCGACGAAGTAAATCATATAACAATGGGTCTGACACAACATCAAGTTGAACTTTCGATTTAAGCAAGAACGCATCCCAAGCAAATGAGGGTAAAGAAATGTAGTGTGAAATGTCTAATTTGTAGAGAGCAAGCATGGTGTCTCGCCAGACTGTGAACACATCGCTAGCAATCCTGTGTCCACTTTGAGGTAAAGGAGCAGATACTCCCCTATGTTGCGACATTTAGCCAAATCAAAAATTTCTAAGGCTTGTTTATAATCTGTTTCTGACAACTCTTCGTCTTTTAGTGTATTGTAAAACTTATCACGAGAAGGAGTGTGGTTCATCTAACACAGACATAGAGGATAAATAATCATAGCAGAATGATTGTTTACCCGAGCAGTTTTGGGATGGCCGCTTTATTTACCCCTTTTAACATAGCCAAAGTGAATGTGGTAGGTTTCCCACTATCAATATGATCCTTGGCTATTCTTCCTAGCGAGCCGTTGAGAAGGGCTAAACTATCCAAAAATCTTAAGTTGTTCACATCAACTTTCATAAATTTAAATCCATCCTTGGCTAATATATCTATTTCACTTCCTGGTCTATCTCTCATCTCGTTTAGGATTACTCCTAAATCATAGGAAGCGTTGTGTGAAAATGTATAGGAACTTGTATGAATTTACACACTGCAAATTACATCTATCACAGTAAGCTGCTTGATAATTGTGGAATCTTACTGTGTGGTCGTGATGACGGACTTTGATTACATCTTCTCCGTTAAAAGGTTCATCACAGAGTTCACAGGCTGTTTTTGTCTCAAATATGCCTGCTGTTGCTGAGACATGTGAAGTTCATAGGATACTAACCCCTTCTTGATTCTCCCATGACGCTTCTAGCGTGGTTACAAAGTGATTGACCGCATCTTTACCCAAATAAGTATCTTTCTCAACAATATTCTTCTGTCTGTCAATGATGATGTACGCATACGCCACTGCGTTGTGACGTGTTTCTATCATTCCCTTAGGGTTCGAGCGGTCTAGCATGCACTCAAAGTCATAAAAGCACATGTGACTAGGACCATAACCCCGTCCATAGTTACGGAAAGTAATCTTCCTCTCTGGTGGGTAGAATTTGAGAGTCTGATGTACTTTGCATGTACTTTCATGACTCTGCATGCTATCTGCTGGGAGTGATATCAAACAACAATGACAGAAGCTGTGATGACTTGGGATGATCTGATTGTGCATATTACGTACATATTGGTTAAAATCCTTAATTAATACTAAATGTTGAGCTTCCAACATCAGCAATGGTATGACATCTGTATATCCTCCTCTTCCCTTCCTAGCTAGTGTAATGTAGTGTCGTTGTTGTCGTCTAGCATTTTCATCTCTTTCTAGTGAATAGATGAATATACTGACTTTATTCATTTTCTCTACCTTGTGAATATCCTCAATGTCACTGCAGAATTGACATCTGCTGGCCATTTCATGTGTCTGAGACACCAACTAGCATTCACAGATCTAGCGCGAATATTATCTAGTGCATTCCCTTAGCTAAACATTTATAAGCTGCAACACACTGCATAAGGCAAATATCAGCCTCTCCCTCTGGATTGAAAACCAACTGCTTTCCACGCAAGCCTTCAGGATAGTCTACATGCGAGCCTAATCTTATCGGATGTTCTATCTGACCACAGTTAATGTAAAACCCGGTGAGCCGCTCAACCAAGACATTGGACCCTTCCTTCGCTTCCAGATACTGGGATATTTTCTCTGTCAATTCATCAGCCCAAAAATCAATAAGAGTTTCTACTTCCTCTAGAGTAATTCTTTGCCCCTCACCTCGTATGGGAAAGCCGTCGTTATTTATAGGATCCAATAGATTATCCTCCCGTCTTGTTGTACATTTAAATTTCTCACAATTAGAGTGATGTCTGGGTAAATTAGGAGGAATGGGTGTTGTGGGAGAAAGGGATCGAACTCATTAATGAAAAAATCCCTGTATGTTCTCAGATAGAGTCCTGGGAGGTGTTAACATGTTCTGGTATGGAGAATGAAAGCCGGACATAGCTGCCGTTATAGTTATCAATTCGATCCAGCAGCTGAGGTTGAATTTCTAGGCAGGTGGAGGAGAGGGGGAAAGAGGTGGAGGGGGTGATGGGATAGGGCTGGGAGGGGTGGGGGGTGGTGATAACCCTCCCCCTCCGAGATGAATGGGTGAGACCGCTGGCTCAGCTACTACGCCAGACGGTGCTAACAAGTCAGAATTGACAGACGCTGGCGGGTCAAGGTCACGGTCTGCTGAGCTTGTCTGAGTCACTGTCTGAGATGAAAATGGTACGATTCTCACCACTGCTGCTGCTGCTGCTGCTGCTGTCGCTGTTTGATTGGGGTATGGGGCTGGGGGAGGAACGGGGGGTTGAGTGGCGGGTGAACGAGTCCTCCTCCTCCCCTGTGAGAGCCGGAAGTGGCTACTGTCCGCCCTGCTGTGTCACTCTCACTGCCACTGCTGCTGCAGCTGTCGCTGGATGCCAAATCTATGCACAGCGGTGTGTCGTCTGTAAAAAAAAGAAAACATATTATCTCTAGAAAGAATGAAAGCGTATATATTATGAGGTATGGGAACAGACTAGGGGGATTAATATGTTAGGAAATAGACTGAAATCGGACAGTAATAACTTACTTATGTCCTGGTGAAGGGGTTGAGCAGGTGAGTGGGTATGAATTCGTAACATCGTGTTAACAGGGGGCGATACGGTCTCGTAGCCCTCCATCTGTCGGGGTGGGTGACCTTGATGAAGGGGTGGGGGTGCCGCGAGTGAGATGTGCTCTCCTTAGCTCAGTGTGTGAGGAATGGGGTATAGGCTCGATGACGTCGATCTGTTCCCTCCGTCGATTGAGGTAGGGATTATAACCTGAAATGGAACAAATGATATTCAGCATGGGTGAATGGGGAAAAAATATGTTTATTATTATGCATGTGTGTTCGCTTGCAAGTGGATGAAATACAGATACGAGAAGTGTATTTTATATGCTACCTACGTTTATGTGAAGTTTCATTCCGACGATGACCTCCTCGCGGGGCGGGTGAGCAATAAGGACACTTCACGGTTTTGTAAACTGAAATTGGAAAGAACATATTTAACTGTGTGGAATGTAATAGCTCGAATGAGAAAATATTCTCACACTATAGTAGTTTACACGCGATATTTCACCTGTGGATGCCATAAAATGAACTGTGGAATATTAAATATGAATAACACTCACGGTTATCACAGAAAATCTGCTGACATCGCTTGCATTTGATGTCGTAATGTCCTAGGGGCGGTTTTTCACAGCTAGCGCATTGCAGTCGACACAGTTGATTCGGTGATGGAATATAAAACACTCCGCATTTCATGCATGCTGTAGAGCTTCGCCTTTCCATGACATGGAGCTGTATGACGCGTGTGTAGCGGATGAAGTCTCGCAGGGAACTGGCGGGGCGTTTGTGTGTGAGGGGAGTGAAACGACCTGGGTCAAATGAGAAGTGATTGATGGGTGACAGGTGAGGGTCTGTCTGTCGGCAGGAGTAAGTACCTCGCGCCTCCTTACCGGAATCCA